>NC_061117.1:103869710-104079079 GCF_002878395.1 Capsicum annuum
AATTTCATTAGAAAGAGAACTCTCATATCTTTCCGTTGATATATAGTATCTCACCTAGATCATTGTGTACGAGGACTTATGATTGTTTGAAGTTGACCCAAAAATTTGCTTTTGGTAGGCTGAAGTAGATCGACCATAACTTTTTGCTCCGATAGACAAATTGGATTAAACCAATTTAATTAGAAATAGGACTCGTAGAGCTTTCCGTTGATATATAGTAGATCACCCAGATCATTATGTACAAGGATTTATGATCGTTTATAATTGGAGCAAAAATACGCCAGGCCTCAGTACGTTTTCCTGCACGTTTTACTGTTCACTACTATTCACAGTTCGATCGGAATATTCATAACTCATCGCTCGGATGTCCTTTTTGGATGATCCACATATCGTTGGAAAGAATATTCGGTAATCTACGCAATGGTGGGTCATAATCTAAGACATTCCTTACAAAAAATTTATAATTCATTCTAAAAGATAGAACCCAACACGTTTAAGCACAAAATTTCAACGAAAAATTTCCCGGGGTATTACACTTATAGTAAGTTAAGTAACCATAGGTTAGAAGTCTATAGAATTCACTCCATGAGATTTGACAACGACCGCCTTACCTCTTAGTTATGGGAGTGAGTTGAGCATTATCAAAATGTTGTTGTTTCCGTAGTGTGAAATATATATTTCACTTGTGTGGTGCTATTCTTACTTGGGAATACCCAGAGTGGGGTAATTTACTTTATTTGTTGTTTTTGACTATTTTGTAGGTGATGAAAGTGTGAATGGAGCAATGAGCTATAATGTACTAGATGATAAGGGCCAATTAAATAAAGCGGGGAAAACAAGCACTATCCATATCCCACCAATCAACGGAAATGGTGTGTTTCATATGACTAGCATTATGCTTCACATGTTGCTAATGTAAAGATTATATGGGTGTCAAGCATATGAGGACCCAAATGTTTATTTGAAAAACTTTGTTGAAGTTTGTGTGCCATTCAACATAGCACATATTACACAAGAATCCATCCGGTTTTGAATATTTCCATGTTCACTAAAGGGAGAGATGGTTTTATGGCTCCGCTCACTTTCTTCCAGCTCAATCACATCTTGGGAGGAGCTCACCATGGTGTTCCTTGATAGATACTTCCCACTACAAAAAATGATTCAAAAGTGGGATGAGATTGTAAACTTCTGGCAATTGAATGGAGAACAATTATTTGAAGTATGGGAGAGGTTTAATGGAAAGCTAGCCCAATGCCCAAATCATAAGGTCCTGAATAAGATTATCCTTGAAATTTTTTATAAAGCTCTTGACCTATTAAAAAATGGTTATGGATAATGTGGCGGGTGTCTCTATCGTGAAATTGCATCATCTTGCGGCTTTTCATTTTATTATCCAAACAAAATCGAGGGAGGTACACCCGTGATGGTGATGCTCCTAAAACCCCTTCTACTACCTTTGTGGTGACTAATGAGAAAAGAAAATGAGAAGAAGAGAAGAAGGAGAACATGGCCAAGATGATGACCAAACTTGAGCTTCTAATGAAACATGTTATGGGTATACCTGCGAAAGTGGTAAATATCGTAACATCAAAGCCTTATGAAGATGATGATAAGGCAAAGAAGTTGGATAAATAAATTTGGTACTTGGCAAACAACTCAGGGGATTCCCACCCTTCTTATCAAAGGAAAGGTGGGAACCAAGGTTGGATGGATCATGACCGAGATAGAGATTGGAGAGATAGGGAATGTGACTATAACCGCTACGTTCCTCCTTATGACAGGGCTAAGGCCAAAGTGTCAAATGTCATTTACCCTAAAAATTTCAAGACCAAAAATATTTTGGCACGAATCTTGAGTAGAGTTAAAGGTACAAACAAAATGGTATGTGAGTTGAAGGGTGACTTCTCCGTACTCTCCCAAAGGGTGGAGTCTCACTTTGCCTCCATCAAACAATTGCATACCCAAGTCAGGCAAATCTCCATGCAACTAAATGCAAGGGCTAGAGGTAGACTTCTGAGTGACATAATTGCTAACCCAAAGAATGAAGCACAAGTCCTAGCAATTGTCACTAGAAATGGGAAAGCACTTGAAGAGCTCCTTAGAGGACATGTGAGTGAAAATATACCCAAGGCCAAGGCAAAAAAGGTGACACCTCAAAGAAAAAAAGCAAATGATGAGAAAGATATAGATGAAAGTAATAAGGAAGTGGTCGAAGTTGAAAAGTCGTAAGGAGAAACAAAGCCAACCATTTATGTTCCTCCTACATTCCCTCAACGGTTGCATAAAAAGGAGAGACAAATTGAGAAAATTTATAACAAAACTTAGCAACCTCTCAATAAATATCCCACTACTTGAGGTGATACAAGAGATTTTGGGATATGGTAAGTTAATAAAGAAGTTAATGTCCATGAAAAAGCTCTTTGAGGGTGATACTATTGAAATTACTCATGGGTGTAGTGCTATCATGGATATAAAAATTTCAGAAAAGAAAAACAACCTCGAAGCATTCGTTATCCCTTGTACCATTAGGACTTATGAGTTTGCAAAATCTCTTTGTAACGTTGGTACAAGTATCAACCTAATGTCGTATGTCATCTATAAGAAACTTGGCTTAGACACTCTTATGCCAACCTCGATGTAACTTTTGATGGCGGATCGGTCTATAAAAAGATCAGTGGGTATATTGTTTGATGTCCTTGTAAAAGTGAACAAATTTATTCTCCCGACAGATTTTGTTGTATTGGATTGTAATATGGACCAAGAGATGCCTATCATTCTTGGTCATCCTTTTTTGGCCACCGAGAGAGCCATTGTCGATCTAGAGTGGAGGATATGAAATCTTGGCTGCAAGAAAATGAGGTTTTATTCAAAATTTACAAGTCAAAGAAGCAACCCGTGGATCTCTAAGTAGTATCCATGGTGAATGTTGAAAATAAGAACGTAAAAGATGAGGGTTTTGAGGGCCCACCCTGAGATTGAAAGAACAAATACGTCGTGCCACGATAAAAACTAAGGTACTAGGTGGGAGGCAACCCACAAATATCACGAGAATGGCTCGTATTCTTTTTTTTTATGTTCTCATAGTGTAGATATTGTCTTTGCATTTTAATAATCCATGCATTTGTGACACTTTGGATTGCATCGAATGAGCTTTAAAAGAGGCAAGTGTGAAAGTCTACTTTGAAAATCCAAATAGGGAAAATTCTGTGAAAATTGAGTAAAATGCTAAATAGGGGAAAATAGGGGAGTAAAAACTGCTCTCAATTGCCGTGATTGCGGCCACCATGCGCAATCGCAGCCACTCATGTGTCCGCGGTCACAGCCCCTGACCGCGGTTACAGTCATTTCAGTCATTTAACCCCTAGTCTCCTTCATTTCCCTAAAACTCTCTTTTCAAGATTGTACTATCAAATCTAAGCTACATTATTGGCCAAATTGTAAGCTCTCAAACGGCCTCCCTGCACATCCCTCTTGCATCACAACTTTGGTAGGTGGCATGAATCCTTTCTTTTATTTTTGCAAATAGGCCATTGAGTTCATGATTAAGAAAGGACCTAAAGTTTTAATTGTTATGATTTACATGTTTTCATACTTGTTATTGTTGTGGTGTTGGTTGCTTGATTGAGGCAACCATGAAATATAGACTTCCAATTCATGGAGGCTCACCTCTTCAATGTCAATTCACGAGCTGATCCCGAATCCTAATAACTAACTTGGAGAAGTAGAAGTATGATCAATTTCTACATCACGTGGGGATACAGCTTCCAAAGACAGTTAGCAGGGTGAATGCTAGCATGTAACTTAGGAATAAGGATAACACAATGACATGATCAACAGTTCAAAATCATTAAAAACCAGTGCACATAATCAAATGCATAAATATATATATACACACACATCACTGTCGGGATAAGGAACAAGGCTTAACATGTGTTTCAAAATTTTAACTTGGATTGTGTAGCTCAACCACCATAACATATACCCACGGGCTATATGGTCCCCAGATCATAACCCTTGGTCGGGCCCCAGTGGGTGTAGCCACACAAATTGGAGAATAATCTTATATATATACACTAGGGACTCAAACCTCCCAACCGTATACTAAGGTGACTTAAGCATCCAATCATGAAATAATTTATGGAGGAATCGAACCTCCCTAATCATGAAATAATAATAAGGGGAACTCGAACCGCTCTGGTCACTTAGATCCCAGCATCAGAAAATGCGGTTTCCAGTATCGTTCACCCAGACCTCTACTTTAACGACTCAGCTACACAACCCTTATTAGAGCCTAATTAAAATATTTATCACATAATCATAATCATGAACCATATTTCACATTAAGACATACATTGTTGGTATTGTCATACCAACTACACTTGCAAGGTAATAACAACATGCAAAAATAATTTCTATTACCTTGTGGAAAATAGCTCTCTTTGTTCATTAATACAAGGTGGGGGATACCGACTCTATTTGATCATTAAATAAGAACATTGTGTTTCAAATACCTCTTTATATTCTGCAATAGTTCAAGACTAGTTTAATTTTACAAACCCCTACATTTCTCACAGCTCAAAATTAATTTCACACTATGGGGTTGGGGTCTTAACCACTTCAAAAGTCACAAGTTTGGAAAAATCATAATTTCCTAGTTCATTCACCATACCCATGCACCTACAAGTTCAAAACCATATTTAAATCATGATTAATCATACATAAATCATAGAAAAATATTGTTCCACAACATGCATTCTAAACTCCCACCCTTATTTCAAAACCATCATAAATATCTCATGAAAATTACTTTAAATCATATGTTTTTACAAAATTAACAATTAGGGAAGAGTAACATTCCTTAAACACAAAGAAAAATTAGAGAGAAATCGATCCTTGAGCCCTTAGATGACCAACTTGATGAAACCCTAGCTTGACTTGCTTGAGGGAATTTACAGAACCTTTGGAGTGTTTGAGAAGTTACTTGGATTATTTTCTAAGTGCTAATGACACCCTAAAGACGTTATAATTCATGGATTTCAATTTTGATAAGAGGAAAAATGTCCAGAATACCATTAACTTAAAAGATAAAAAAAGTGTCCTTTGACTATAGGTCAACCCTTGACTCGTAGTCATTCCTTTCTAATCATCACCATGAGTCATTTCCAAGGAAGTGCCACCAAGGCAACATACATTGTTAACCTTACGACTCAGCTACAAAAATCGTAATGGGACCCTACTACTCGTAGAGTCCAGTCGTAGTCAATACAGAACCCAAATTGGGACTTACACTAGACACCCTATGATTACACCTAACGACTAGTGAACCACTCGTACTCAGAGAAAAATCTAGCCACAAACATACAATGACTCATCAGGACACCCTACAACTCATAGGGTCCAGTCATAATTAGGACAGTGAGTACAAAATTTTAAGAAATTTCCAAGGACCAAAATCCCGGGGCATTACAAAAGTATTACATTTAATTATATTTTTTATTATCTAAAATTTATAATTAATTTATTAAATTAGTCTAATTTTTTGTTTTAAAGATTATCAAAATAACCCTCATGAAGCGAAATGTGATAAGTGAAAATGAGCGAATAGAGTACATTTTTTCAAATTGCTATAATCATTTAATTTTATAGGAGAAATCTTTACAACTCCCTCCATTTTTTTATATGTCTGATTTTTTACTTAATTTAATATTTTTAGAGAAAATTGACCCAAAATGAACCACGAATACTTCTACTTTCAATATTACTGTACGATTTTGCAGTTCTTCCCCTATTTGGCATTTGACGTTTAGCTTATTTCAAAATAATTTCCATTTAAAAATTAAAATATAATAATAATAATAATAATAATAATAAAAATAATATAACAACAACAAAAACAACAATAACAATAATAATAATAATAATAATAATAATAATAATAATAATAATAATAACGACATGTATTCTTATTATGATTGAAAAATAGTAAAGTGGAAATTCTGAAGATGAGATCATTAAGAACTTATTTAGGGCCCGTTTGGTCATAGATATCCTTAGTAATATTTGGGGGGAAATTTGGCAAAAATGTTTGGCCATATAATTTGTCATTATTTGACAAATATTTTTTCCACAGAATCAAAATTTTTTTGGCCAAATTCTATTATTTGAGAATCTTTAAAATTTAAATTTTACCCCAAAGTTTAATATTTTATAAAAGTACCTTACCGTTTATTAATCTAAACTAATATCTATTTGTCAACCAACGCATTAATAAACTTTGATGTTTGACTCAAGTATACAATAGTGTTGTTGCATAGCACTTGTTAAAGATACTATAAATAGAAAAGTTGGATGCTCCTTTAGGAGTTGAGAAAGTTTTGATAGTGTTATGAAATAATAAAGATTAAAAAAGAAGAGTAGAGAGAGAATAGCTATTAATTCTTATTTCTCTTAAGGGATTAGTTACAATGAAGAAAAACACCTTTATTTATAGGAAAAACTAACTTTGGGATTTGTAACTTTTTCATAAATAGACATAAATAATATATGGTAAAGTAGGTGTTGATTATATATGGTAAAGTAGACATCCACTATATATGTTACATTTATAACACTCCCCTTGAATGTCGAATTGACAGATAATACACATATATGCTACCTCATTAAAAACCTTACAAGAAAAACCTAGTGGGATAAAACCTTGTAAGGGAAAAAAAAGTACAACGCATATTAACTCCCCCTAATGATAACATCCTTGAAATTTTACATCCCGATATTGTGCACCATCTTCTTGAAAGTTACAGTTGGAAGAGACTTGGTGAATAAATCAGTCACATTATCACTTGAATGAATTTGTTGCACGTTAATATCACCATTCTTTTGGATCTCATGCATATAGAAGAGCTTTGGCAAAATGTACTTCATTCTATCTCCTTTTATGAATCCTCCCTTAAATTGTGCTATGCATGCTACATTATCTTCATATAAAGTCGTGGATAATTTTTCACCTTTCAAACCACATTTTTCTCGAATGAGATGTATTATGGACGTCAAACACACACATTCTCGGCTTGCTTCATGAATAGCTATAATCTTAGCGTGGTTCGATGAGATGGCTACGATAGACTGCTTTGTAGATCTCCGAGATATGACAGCACCCCTACATATGAACACATAGCCTGTTTGAGACTGAGTTTTATACGGATCAGATAAGTACCCAACATCAGCATAACCAACAAGATCGGGACTGCAATCTTTAGAATAAAATAAGCCCACATCGATAGTCCCTATTAGATACCGTAATATGTGTTTGATCCCATTTTAATTTCTACTAGTAGGAGTAGAACCATAGCTTGCTAACAGATTAACTAAAAAGACTATATTAGGCCTTGTAGTATTTGCAAGATACATTAATGCACCAATTGCACTAAGATATTGTACTTCAGGGCCAAGGAGTTCCTTCATTATTTTCTTGAGGTTAGAATGGATCTTTATTCACATCAAGTGATCAAAAAACCATCGGAGTACTTAATGGATGTGCTCCATCCATAAAGAATCTTTTCAACACCTTTTTTGTGTAGGCAGATTGATGGACAAAGATATCATTTGTCAAATCCTCAATTTGTAAACTAAGGCATAATTTTGTCTTTCCGAGATCTTTCATCTCAAATTCTTTGTTTAGGTAATTAATTACCTTTTGAAGCTCTATTTGAGTTTCAATAAGGTTTATGTCATCGACATACAAAGCAAGTATAACAAACTCCGACGTTGTTTACTTTATAAAAACACATGGGAAAATTTCATCATTTGTATAACCTTCCTTAGATAAATATTCACTAAGACGGTTATACGACATGCATCCAGATTGCTTCAAACCATACCATGATCTTTTTAATCTAATGGAATACATTTCCCGAGGTTTTGAACTTTATGCTTCCGGCATTTTAAATTCTTCAGAAATTTTTATGTATATCTCATTATCATGTGATCCATATGGATAGGTTGTTACCACATCCATCAAATAAATTTCAAGTCTCTCATGGACAGTGAAACTAACAAGATAACGCAATGTTATTGCATCCATAACTGGTGATTATGTCTCATCATAATTGACACCAAGCCGTTGTGAAAATCTTTGTGTAACAAGGCGCGCTTTATACCTTTGTATTTTATTTTTCTCATTTCGTATTCATACAAAGACCCATTTATAGCCAGCGAGCTTAACACCATTAGGTGTTTGAGATATAGGTCCAAAAACTTCACGTTTGACAAGTGAATTCAATTCAGATTGAATTACTTCTTTCTATTTTGGCCAGTCATTTCCTTATCGATATTCTATGACAAATTGAGGTTCAAGATCCTCACTATCTTATATGATTTTCATTGCAACATTATATGCAAAGACATAATCCACTATTATTTCAGATCGATCTAAATTAGTTTCAACATCACTTGAATTTATGGATAGTTCCTCATTTTCTAGAGTCTCAAGCTCATTGATTCCTTCAGGGATATCAACATTGTTCAAATCTTCAACTTCCATATGTGGATCTTTCGTAGTGTTATCTTGACTATTTTTTTTCTTTTTCTAGGATTTCGATCCTTAAAATCTAATAGTCTACCACACTTCAAGAGTGTTTTAGATTCATTAGCTATGACACTAGTGGATGGCCCTTTAGGGTCTTCAATTTGAATTGGGACATTCTCTGCAGAAATGTGTGATTTGGTGATCCTTGTCAAATCTGTAAATGCTTTTGGCATTTGATTTGTAATTTTCTGTAAATGAATAATCTTTTATACTTTTTGCTCACAAATAGAAGCACGTGGATCAAGATGAGATAGTGATGAATTTTTCCATAAAATTTCTCTTTTGATATCATTATCTTCTCTCTGTTATTTTGGAAAAACTATCTCATCAAACTGATAATCTACAAATCGAGCAGTGATCATAACTCCCATTAATGGTTTAAGATATCGAATAATGAAGGGTGATTCAAACCCAACATAAATTCTGAACCTTCTTTAGGGGCCCATCTTGGTGCAATTTGGTGGTGTTATAGGCACATATACACCAAGCGCAAATGAAATATACTAGGCTCTTGACCCAAAACCAATTGTAACGGACAAAATTTATGATAATTTTTCAGTCTAAGACGAACAACTGTTGCAGCATGCAAAATCGCATGACCCCAAACCGAAGTGGAAAACTTAGTTTTTATAAGTAATGGTCTTGTTATCAGCTATAGACATTTAATTAATGACTCGGCAAGGTCATTTTGAGTGTGAACATGAGGTATAGGATATTCTACTCTTATCCTAATCGATAAGCTATAGTCATTAAATGCTTGGGATGAAAATTCTGCAACATTATCAAGGCGAATAGACTTAATCTGATTATCAAGAAACTGTGCCCATAATCATATTATTTGTGCCAATAATTTTTTAAATGCCAAGTTGCAAGATGACAATAGGCATACATGAAACCATCTATAAGAAGCACATATTAGGACCATAAAGTATCTAAACGACCCACTAGGTGAGTGAATGGGTCTACAAATATCCCTATGTATGCGTTCCAAGAATATAGGGGACTCAATCTCAACTTTGTTGGTGATGGCCTCATAATTAGCTTGCCTTGATAACAAACATTACATGAAAATTCACCATTCAAAAGAACCTTCAAGTTCTTTAATGGGTGTCCATTTGAATTTTCTATGATTCGTCTCATTATTATAGATCCAGGATGTCCCAAATGATCATGCCAAAGTACAAAAGTATTGGAATTAGTAAATTTTTGGTTTATTATATAATGTGCCTCAATTGGCCAAAAGATAAAGCAGGAAACTTTTCTATAACACATGTCTACCCAGAGACATTCTTGGTGATACCAAGATATTCAAGATTCATCTCATCAATTGTCTTGATATGATAACCATTTTCATGGATATCTTTAAAACTCATCAAGTTTCTTCGAGACTTAGGCGAAAACGTAGCATTATTTATGATGAGTTTAGTTCCCATGGGCAAGATTACAATGACTTTTTCGAAATCTTCAATCAAATTAGCACTACCAAAAATTATAGTAACATTAATCTTGGCCATGTTTAGATGAGAGAAATATTTCTCGTCTTTGAATATTGTATGTGTAGTGCCAGAATCAATCAAACAAATATCTTTACAATTGAACAGCTTACTTTAAAAATTATTCATATCTTTAAATAAAATGACATACACCAAATAAAATATATATTAAATCTTTGTACAAAGTAAAAACTTATACTATAAGGAATTTGTTAATCACACTTTACTAAGCAATTAAAAAAATATGTCCAACTCAAAATTTCACAATTTTCAGGCACCTTGTGCTCTTAATATTTCATTGGAAAAAAAATATTATATTTTTTAACAGTTAAACATTTAGTATGTGCTTGTAGCTTAGCACAACTTTAATATAATAATTATATAAGTCAGTAGTATGTTATCATAACATGCAAATTATATTATTATATTAAGTATATTACAGTCACACAATTGACAAATGCAAGAAAGTAAGTTACTTTATCGAGGACCCATTCATTAGTGCTTATTTAATTAGGCAGATCTACACACAAATTCATCTCACGATGTGTTCGTTTCATGAAGTATTTTTTTTCTTTTTTTTTTCAAGCAAATAAACTTGGTGACAATATTTAAAATATTATAACAGAGATCATATGAAGAAATTTTTTATCATCGAAACAAAATAAAATTCAACTCAATTATCTAATGAACTACAATAACACCAAAGCAATCAATACTATTTAAAAGATAAAGTAGGACTCATGTAAACAACTACTTTTACATGATTTTTTTTTATTCGCTAACAATTATTACTATCAAAATAAATAAATAAATAAATAAATAGTTCATTCTTCCATATTCATGGAACCATCACTAATCAAGTGATCAATCTTTCCTTCAGGGTGCTCAAAAAAGTCAGCTACATCCAAGCTTGTGATGTCAACATCATTTTCAGAAAGAAAGTTAGTCTTACGATTTCTCTCTTTCTTCTTTAGTGATGCTTGATAAAGGTCAATCAAGTGCTTGAGAACACGACAATCACGTGAATAGTGTCCTTTTCCACCACATCAAAAATAAGTAATTCCTTCATATTTCTTGTTTTTTCTCTTTTTATTCGATGGATGATTAACACCAGGAACAGAGTTTCTTTCTTGGTCATCACGACCACAACCACGACCATGTCCAGGGCCACAATCTTTTCCACACCTAGCATGGAGAGCATGCATATCATTCAACTCAGAAAATGGTATAGATCCAGTAGGTCGATTCTCATGATTTTTCATCAACAAATCATTATTTTTCTTCAACAAATCATGAAGATGAGAACTCAGTTCAGTATATTTCTTAAAACCTTTCTCTCGATATTGTTGTTGTAAGAGCACATTCGAGGGATGAAAAGTGGAAAGCATCTTTTTCATCATATCATCATCAATGATAGTCTCTCCACACAGTTTCAATCGAGAAGAAATTCTGAACATGGCAGAATTGTACTCATGAATAGACTTATAGTCTTGAAACCTCAGATGCATCCATTCATATCGTGTTTTGGGGAGGATGACCATCTTTAAGTGGTCAAACCTTTCTTTTAGGCTATTCCACAATACGAGTGGATCCTTAGTATTAAATATTCAATTTTTAAAATTTCGTCAAGATGATGACGAAAAAATCATAGTCTTAGCATGATTTTGACTAGATGTTGTATTTTTATTTTTTATGGCGTCTCCAAGACCCATAACATCTAGGTGGATTTCAATATCGAGCACCCATGAAATATAGTTCTTACCCGAACTTTGAAGGAAAACGAACTCACACTTCGTAAGATTGTTAGCTATATGAAAAAGGAAATAAAAATAATACCTTAGCCTTCAAATTTGAGATGATGGAGTCCCATACTGATAATGTATTATGAAATAATAAAGAATAAAGAAGAAAAGTAGAGAGAGAATAGATAGTAATTCTTATTTCTCTTAATGGGTGAATTTCATGAAGCAAAACCCCTTTATTTATAGGGAAAAACCAACTTTGGGGTTTGTAACTTTTTCATAAATAGACATACACAATATATGGTAAAGTAGGTGTTCACTATATATGGTAAAGTAGAGATTCACTATATATGGTACATTTATAACAGATAGCTCCTACACTTATGTGTGAAATTATTTATAAGGAGATTGAAACTTATAATTTATGAGTTTAAATTTTATTATGAAACATATTCATGATAAAATGGTAATACAAAGTTATGAATAATTTTAGTCGTTTTTAGAACTTATTGGTATAAATCATATTTCTTTAAAAAATCAAATATTTTTTTCAAAAACTATGGCGAAACACATGACGAAATTTCACTAAAATCTTAATCCCAAATAATTTATCAAAAATATTGAAAAATCTATGTCCAAATGCTAGCTTATTATAGCTGGCAGAATTACATTGGCCTTTTGGGATTTTAGAATATCTGAAAAGATATGAAGATACAAAATAAAAAAGAGCCTTTAGATTTATTAATTTAAACTATTTTAATGGGTTCTTTGTTGTCTTAAAAACATATAAATACAATCCATTCCTTTAGATTTATTAATTTAAACTATTTTAATGGGTTCTTTGCTGTCTTAAAAACATATAAAGACAATTCATGTTTTGTAAAGTTATTTGGGCAGCCAATTTACTGTTAAAAAGCAATTGTCTCTTGTGCACATCAGGGAGTCGATTACTCAATTTGATCACCTTATTGTAGGCCTAAGTTGAAATCACAACTTATTATGTTAACCCATTAACTGACCGAGAGCCAATTAAATACCATATCACTCCTCGTTCAATTTAAATAAACCCATCATTAAGTAGGTGTTTGGTCATAAAAATAAAAAAATTTGAAGTTGAAGTTTGGAGTTGTGTTTGGGCATGAATATAAATTGGAGTTGTTTTTTACTTTTTATAAGAGAAGTAAAAGTGAAAAAAACAAAAACAAGTTTAACTTATTTTCACTTTTCCAAATACAATTTCAAATTGTTATGGAATTCTTATGGCCAAATACTCCAATTTTTATTAAAGAAATAATTTTTCAGAAAAACAGAAAAATTCTCTGGCCAAACACATTATAAGTTTAAGAAAGAAAAAAAGTCATTTTGAAACTTGTCATTGGTATGTGTCATTAGATTTCCCTGCCTCCATTCCATTTTACTTCATCTTTTTTGACTTGACACACTTTTAAGAAAATACTAATTAGAAGTGTATTTTATAAAATTAATCCGATTAATGATGTCTTGGAACTCTAAATCTAGCTATTACTATTTTCTTTATTTAAGTATCTAATATGGAGGAAAATATGGGAAAGAAGTACTCCCTTTGTTAGCTTTTACTTTGTCGTTTATTTCCTAATAGGGTTTTCATTTTTACTCATCATTTTGGCATATCAAGAAAAGAAAACTTTTACTTTATTATTTACCCTTAGCATTAGTTGTTTTTTCTCCAAATTAATTTCAAGACACAATAGTAAACATCATTTAATAGGGGTATTATGATAAAATAATCATGTCATTAATTAATTTTCTTAATGAATGTGCAAATCAAAATATGAAAAGTAAAACAAATATGAAGGAATAAAAATACTCTTGATTTGCGAAAATAGACAGCTAATTTGAAATAAATATATATAGAAAGAAGATTAAATAAAATGAAACGAAGGGAGTAGTTATAAAAGCATTTCATTTACAATTTAAATTACCCCATCATTAGCCTTATAAAAGAAAAGAAAGACCGCTTGGAACTGTAATAACCTCTCCGTTTATTTTTACTTGTCATATTTTTAACTTAGCACATATATTAAGAAAATAATTACTTTTATTGGTTCAACAATACTCGTCCAATGTTGACTTGACATACATGTTAAGAAACAATAAATAATAGAAGTAATTTTACTGTATCACCTTTTGAATATATTTAATTCAATACTTTGAAAACTATATTGGATAATGACTATAATTCATAACTAAGAGCAAAAGAGGTAGAAATTGATAATTTATTCATTGATTTTCAAACTCGCCAATTATTATTGAACAACTATTTTTAGTAACATAAACAAGTATTGCTGGATGGAGGAAGCAATAAAATAATTATTTTACTATAGTACCTCTATTAATTGATGAGTACTATTTGTGTCTTGAAATTAGTTTGGAAAATAATCAATTAATGCTAAAGGTAAAATAGAATTAAAAAATTGTCCTTCTTTGATAAGTCAAAAATGACAAGTAAAATAAAAATAAAATTGGAAAATTAAGTTACAGATAATTCTGAACGGAGGAAGTACATGTCATAAGATTCTCATAGCCTGTCTGGGATTGTTTTTTTTTTTTCTCAAAAAGGTACTTCTTTTGAAAAACAAAACACTTTTTGAAAAAAAAAATGGGTGTTTAATAAACATACAAAAGTGTTTTTAAAGAGAAGCATAAGCAGTTTTCTGCTTTTGGAAAGAAGCAAAAAAAATTCAGAACCAAAAAATTATTTTTTAATAACAAATATATCTCTATCACTTACTGATGAGTTACAAATTTACCACTCATTGATACCCACATTATTGTACATTACTATAATTAAATTGTATAAATGAATCTAATTCCCCATTGAAATGCGTTAATTTCCTGTTTTTGTGATCTTATAAGTCCTATGATGAAAATGAGTTGAAATCAAGCTGAAAGAAAAGAAAAATGGGTATAAAGGAGCAAGAACTGGATATCAGGCAGATTAGGCACCCTCAGTTACCGTGATCGCGGTCTAAGGATTGCGATCGCAATCATTCAACTAGGGTCACCAATGGAGATCGCAATCAGAGTCACGCGATCACGGAAGCACGATCACAAACCAAAATAGCGGGATCGTGATAAGGGGGAAAAGTTCAGAGGCAAGAATATAATTTCACAGAGCTGAGCCCCATATCTTAAGGGGTTAAAACTCTTTAACAAGAGAATTTTATCTATCCTTGATCCATCTTTTTACTCATCATCAATTTATCATCTTAGGGAGACTACTGTATTAATCTTGAGCTAAGAAGACACTAGCATAGCCCCTAAGTGAAGGATTACCAAAGTTCCATTGAAAATTTGTTGAAATTTAAAGTTTGGGTTTGCATTTTCTTTATCTTTCATGAATTAATTTGATGAAAACTTTGCTATATCTTTATTTACTATCTTTATGAGTAGCTAATTCTTTCTCTTGGGGTTATGCTTGAATACGTTGTGAGTGGTGTTTGGGTGTTATTTATTTATCTATCTAATTAGCTATTTGTTGTGGATTTTTCTTTTGCCCTATACTTGAACTAAGAATTGTGGATGAAAACCCTAATTATTTAGGATCTCATACCATCGTTAAAAGAGGAATATTAGGTAAAGGGTATTTGTAAACAATGACTTGAGCTAGCTTATGGGATGGCATCATCTTAGAAATAAGGCTGTTATTTGAGTTAACTCATTTGATAGTACCATCTTAGAAATAAGGGTGCTAATTGAGGTATTGAATTGGTTGTTTGGCTAGATTCATGTGGTGTTCGAAAGAACCCACAAAAGAAATTTAGTGTTCTATTGAAAGATTGACTCTAGTACCTCTAAATCTAGCCTACCCATGACTATAGCTAAATTTGGATGTATTTTCAATTACCCATACTTGAGTTTGCACCTAGAATGGTATGGCCCCAAAATCCGTTCCTAATTGATTATACTCTAATTATTCTTAGCCTCTAGTTAGTCTTCTAGAAGTCTTGGAATTGCTATACTTTGGAAAATATTCAAAAAAAAAACCCAAAATATTTGTATCCCATGTTTGAATTTAGCAAGTCACTTTTATTTCTAACTTACTCGATCACCATTCACAATGTTCCTCGTGGATTCGACCCCGACTCAAATTTGGATAATTATACTGACAACGATCGCCTTGCACTTAATTTGATATGTTAGTTCAGTATTATAAAAAATGACATTGTTGTCGGGGTACAATTTGGCGTATTGAGTTAGTTTAGAATTTTAGCTTACTTGCTTGAATTTAAACTTGTAAATATTTATTTGTGATTTTCTTTTATTTCTTGTGTTAGGTAGATTTTTATTTTTGTTTACTTGTTACTAAGGTATCTGGAATGAATATGAGTTCAGTGGTTGTAAATCTTATCTTAATGATACATGTTCATAATGTGATGGACCCTATTTTTGGGAGTATGATTGCTCTTTATCTGGCGGTCGAGATGGACATTGGAGTGATTGTTCAAATGTCCCTTTCTCTGGTTATGCTAACAAAAATCCTAGTTCTTCTTATGAGTTTGATAGGTATCATGATGTGATAAATAAAGAACAACATGCTAGATACAATGGTATTGAAACAATGCTTCTAACCATCTTGTATCGGGGACTACAATGGGGGAGAATATGAATCTCTTGCATCAATCCATGGTGGCATTCAGAAAGAAAAATGAAAAAGAAGATGAAGTGGGTGAGGAGACCGATCTTTCAATTACGATGGATATGTATGATCTTCAAAATAAGCTTGATGTTGAAGAACTCTTGGTAATTTTCCAACCAACCAAACCAAAAATAATGAAGGATGTCAAAATTGAAGGAATGGTAATAGAGTTAAACGAAAGGCCAAGCAAATCCTTTGTAAAGACTCTAGTTTATTTCGAGGGGAGAATGTCAAGAAGAATACGACTCTGGAATTGAGAAAATGACCTCATTCTATTCACTTTTTGATATTATGCTTGGTGGATGTGATGGAATTCGAACCCACGAGAAAATAATGAACTTTGGAAATAAGGAACAAAATCATTATATTTTGGAGTTTGTCATTCCAAAAGAACGAAATGGTGTCCCTCACTTAAAATCCAATAAGTGCAAAATCCTATGTTTTAATAGTGGCTTATTGATGTTCTCACTACTACCCAATGAGCCTATTCGGATGTTTGATATGAATTTGGGTAAAAGGTTCAAGTCTTCAAAGTAGCGAGATAGAATATGTATTGCCCTTACCTTTTCCCAAAGTACCTCAAAGATGTATTGATCGAAAGTTGGGACGACTATTCCAATCTTCCAAATGGATACATAAATAATGATTAAAATATCATCATGCCGCGATGTTAAATAAAGTGCTACATGGGAGGCAACCCATCGTTTTCATGTTTGCACCATGTGTTTTTGAATAAGTCATATAACTTTGATGTTTTGTAGGTGTTTTGGACTAATTGGAAGCCAAAACATAGGAATACCAAGTTTAGAAGTTCGATAGCTACACTGAAAAACAGGGCAAGATAGGGGAGCAGAATGCCTCAGGTACCACGATCGCAACTGAGTATCGCGATCACGGTATCGCGATCGCACCAATAATGTCGCGATTGTGATAGCATGTCCAGCCTGCACATTATTTCTTAATGTGGTTTTAGGGAGCCTTTTGACCCTTCTTATACTTTTATGTTCAGTAGTAAGGTCAATACAAGTCTTTTAGTTGGGGGTGTGGCCTTGCCCTTGAATGTGTGTACATTGGTTTGAAATACTTGAACGTAGTTCATACGAAACATGGAAATTTTTTGAATTGATTGCTTTTATTTTTAGCTTTCTACTTCTTTTAATAGTGATATTGGATGCATCTTTCCCTATGATAGATTGAGTGATGATATTCTTAAGAGAGAATCATCATATTTGGGTTTTGATCCATAGATGCAGGGAAAGTCGGAGTACCCATGGCATTCTAGATTTAGGATTGCCATTATTCCAATGGCAAAGTCTGATTAGCCATATGGTATGCCCTTGTGAGAACCAAATATGAGATAATAGCTTGATTTGGTGCTAGAGTTAGCCTTATTGTAAGGTGAAATGCGAAACATGCATCCTTCTCCATCTTAGAATTTTTGTGAAAATCGGGCAAAGACAAGAATAATTGTGTAACAATGTTTTACCCTCTCTTTGTGACTCTGAATTCTTTAGTAGGTAGTGCGTTATAAATAACTCCTTTTATCTCTAGTGGGAATAATTGATCCTCGTTGAATAGTTTGCATGCCATGCGTGGTGAGCTTAGTCATTTAATTCTCATGCTTACTTCTGTCATCTAGAACTTGCCCTGTTAGTCTCTCAAAACTAATCTTGATTATGCATGGTTTGTGAAATGATCTTAGGCCTTCTTTGTGAACATGAAAATCCATTTTAGCCTAAAAATCCTACCCGTACACAAATTGTGTCTCTAGTCACCCATTTTGAGCCTTTGAACTTTTTTTTTACAACCACATTACAAGCTATGAGCCATTTGACTTTTATCTCTCTTTTAAACCCTACCCTCCTTGAACTTAAAAATGCAACTTGAGTAGTGTTGCCTGAGGACAATCAAAGCCTTAAGTTGGGGGTGTTGATGAGTGGCAAATTTACCACTCATTAGTACCCACATTATTGTGCATTACTATGATTAACTTGTATAAATGAGGCTAATTCTCCAATGAATTGCGTTAGTTTCTAGTTTTTGTGATCTTACATGTCCTATGATGAAAATGAGTCAAAATCAAGCTGAAAGAAAAGGAAAATGGACAAAAAGAAGCAAGAACAGGATATTAGGCAGATCAGGTGCCCTGAGTTACCACGATGATAGTCTGAGGATCGCGATCACGATCAGTCAACCAGGGTCACCAATGACGATCGTAACCAGAGTCACGCGATCACGATTGTGAAAGCGCAATCACAGAAGCCGATCACAAACCAAAATAGAACGATTGTGATAGGGCAGAAAAAATTTAGGGGTAAGAATGTAGTTTTACAGAGCTGAGTCTCAAATCTTAAGGGGTTAAAACCCTTTCACAACGAAATTTCATCTATCCTTGATCCATCTTTTTCCCCATCATCAATTTATCAACTTGGGGAGACTATTGTACTAATCTTGATCTAAGAAGACATTAGAGTAGCTCCTAAGTGAAGGATTAGCAAATTTCCATCAAAGATTTATTGAAATTTAAAGTTTGTATTTGAATTCTCTATATATTATGAATCAATTTGGTGGAAATTTAGGTATATCTTTATTTACTATCTTTATGAGTAGCTAATTCTTCCTCTTAGGTTTATTCTTGAATAGGTTGTGAGTGGTGTTTGCTTGTTATTTATTTATCTATCAGTTAGCTATTTGTTATGGGTTTTGCTTTTATCCCATACTTGAACTAAGAATTATTGGTTAAAACCCCAATTATTTAGGATCTTATACCATCTTTGAAAGAGGGGTATTGGGTGAAGGGTATTTGCAAACAATAACTTGAGTTAGCTTGTGAGATGACATCATCTTAGAAAAAAGGGTGTTGTTTGAGTTAACTCATTTGATAGTACCATCTTAGAAATAAGGGTACTAATTGAGGTATTGGATTGGTTGTTTGGCCACATCAGTGTGGTGTTCGGATGAACCCACAAATAAAATTTAGTGTTTTATTAAAAGATTAATGCTAGTACCTCTAAATCTAGCCTACCCATGACTATAGCTAAATTTGGATAAATTTTCAATTATCCATGCATGAGTTTGTACCTATAATGGCATGACACGAAGAACCTTTCCTAATTGGTTATACTCTAATTATTCTTAGCCTCGAGTTAGTCTTCTAGAAGTCCTAGAATTGTTATACTTTTGAAAACGTTTAAAAACTCAAAAATATTTTTATCCCATATTTGAATTTAGCAAGTAACTTTTATTTCAAACTTACTCAATCACCATTCACATTATTCCTCATGGATTTGACCCTGACTCAAAGTTGATAATTATATTGACAACGATCTCTTTACACTTAATTTAACGTGTAAGTTGAGCATTATCACTTACGCACACACACATATACATACAACGTGCATGTATGCATGCATACATACATAGACACACACACACACATATATATATACTAGTTTTGTAAGAACGGTGCTAAGCTCAAGCCCAAACTCAAGAGATTTGATATTTTATTATAACATGATTTAAAATATGTAAAACAATTTCAATTCGATAAAAAAAACATAAATTTAAGCTAAATAAATATGATGATTTAAAATTAATTTTATATTAATATAAAAATAAATTTATTAAAATGAACCTCGAACAATTAGTTCTTACAACATTTATGCTTAAGACTTTATTTTTTAAAAAATAAAATAATTTGATAATGGCTAATACCACTACCTTCATTTATAACTTTATCAATAATTTTAAATTTCATCATTTGAAATATGTCATTGATATTTCGTAAGCAATAAATAAAATTGTCCATGAAAAGTTATATGCAATTCATAAACATAATTTTAAAAAATAGTTACATGAAAATCATAGTTGATTCATCAGAAATAAAATATAAACTTGTATAATCTCAAAAGTTCAGAATAATTTTAACTGCTTTTCTTTATCCTCTTCTTCATCCCCTAAATATTTGTAAAAACTTCTTCCATAGAAAATTATTTAATATAAATAGCATGAGAAAAGAAAAAGAGTTATGAAATGTTCTTGCAAATGAAGAAAGTTCTCCACAAATCATAATATGTTATTTTATGAAAAAATATTATTATATAAAACAATTAATCTAATTTTAAATATTTTATAAATAATTCTTTTACCAAACTCATAAATAAAGTAGCTTTGATAATACATAAAAAGGACATAAAGTAAGATGTATCAAAAAAGAGTAATAAACAAGATAAATTTTTCAAATACATAAATTAGAAAAAAAATGTATAATATTAATTTTTTAAGATTATTTTAATTATTTGAAGATAAATAAACACGTTAAAGATAGTTTTAAAATAAAACCATTTTAATTTTGTCATCGAATAAATATTGTCAAAAGTTTGTACAAATAATGTTATTGAAAGATGTATTAATAAAGTCATGAGATAAAAGTAATTTAATAAATAAAATAAATTATTGAATATTTAATTTTTGTGTTTATCAACTGACTTAATTAAACAATATGCGATTTATCTGAAAGTGAATATTGTATGAAAACTTCTAAGAAAATTTATCGATTAGTCACATAATTAAAAACACAAAGGCAAACTCAACATAGAGTAGTTTATCATATTATTATGATGTACCGAGTGCAAAGGCCCAAGTGACAAGAAAGAAAATGTATAAAAAAAAATAATTTTATCAACTACATATCACAATTTTAATTGAAAAAATTTTTTTTTATCAACAACATGTTGCCATTTTTTAGGGAGAAAGGTAATTTTATCAGCTACATGTCACAATTTTAGATGGAAAAAGTAATTTACCAACCACATGTCACAATTTTAGAGGATTTTAAATAAATTAAAATTATCATAATCTTATCAACTACATGTCATAATTTTAGAGGAGAAAAATAATTTATCGACAGATGTCTCAATTTTAGATGATTGTAAGAAAATTAAAACTACTATAGTGCTATTGTGAGGACTACCAAATTTTGGTATTCTCTGTTATATATAAGTAAAATATACTAGTGTCATTATCTTGGGAAACAAACTATGTTAACCTTTACATTTGTAATTTTTCTCTAATTTTTGTTACTCATAATTTTTGTTTATTTTTGTTACATTGCATTAGTTAAAGGTAGTTCGACAATTTCTAAATATTTCTAAAAATTAAAATTATATATCAATTACAGTGTTTCCTTACCTACATTATTTGTCCGTTCGTTTCAGAGAATGTCTCTTTTCTTTTTTGGGAACCCTTAATTGTGAATTTTTCATATGACATGTTTAAAATCATAAGATCAAAAGATTTTTGGTTAGATTGCTTATCGATGAATCAGGCAGATAATAATGCTTTATAATTTGACTTAATTTGTTATTGAATTTTAAATGTACCGACCCTCTAGCCAAGTAATAAGATAACAGTTAAGTCGATATCAGATTAATTAGAAATGAATGGGATGTTGTTGGACAGTATATTGGATAAGGCCCCATTTGTTTGCACTTAATGAAGGTTTGAATCTGAATGGTTCAGACTTTAGTCCATTAAGTGTATTTATTTTTTTAAAATCCTCTTAATATATCTTAAAACCTCTTAATCGGTCAGATAAGAAAAAGTGTCTGAATGGCATTCAGACTCTTTTTAAACCTAACTTATTCCCTCAAAAATATCAAAATTTATTATTTTTTCTCTTTCAATATGTTGTTATCCCACCCTTTCTCTTCATGTTGATCTCTCTCCTTCTCTTCGTGTTGCTCTCTCTCTTCTTTTCTTTCTCTTCACAACATTTCTTTCCTTCCCTTTCAAGTATGATTCACCAAAACTTTTTATAAATATTTTATTATCAATTCATGAAGGCATTATTTGCTGCTCAATATCCATGTTTCTACTCCAAAAGATATAATTAAATCTTCAATTGAAATCATGTTCAATCTTCTTAATTCATCACGTATAAAATAAAGGTGGAAAAGATCGGGCAATAGTTTGTTTAGCTTCAATTTAGTTTTTGCATGAATGTGCATAGATGTATATTGTTGTTTTTCTCATGTTGTAAGATGAAATACGTAAATGAATGAAATACTTCCACAGACATTAGAATCTATGTAAGATTAGACGTGAAACACTTTAGTTTGTTCTTTTTCTACTTTGTACAGTCCTATTAGCACCTTTATTATTATAATATATATTAATACGTTATAATATGCTATGTAGGCATATAGGGTAATATATGTAGTGGCCTAATCCTAAAAAGTTCTGCATAAAGCTTTCTCAACTAGGTTAGCTGAAGCCTGGTACGTTGTTTAGGGCAATCTTCTTTGTTGCTTGGTCTTTACTGGTTGTCCCACAAAGCCACAACTAATTTTTTTTATCTTCCTTTGTGGTTTTATAATAAACTAGTTTGACATCTAGAGTTGGCAACTTTGGTTTTCTTATCATCTTCATTAGCATCATCAAAGTTTTTTATTAGTAGATAAACAATTAACACCATTTATTATCTTTTTTTTAGTAAGAGCCTCTTATTTTTACTTTTTTTATTTTATTAATTTTATATTTGGTAATGAAATTAGAAGTTTATATTTCTGTTATGGTACAAACTAGTGACAGATTGATTTGGAGAATGGATGTTCTAAAAACTTTTTTATAATCTTGTATTCAAGAAGTGTTATTGAACGGGAGATATGGAAATAGTTTGAAAGATGAATCATGGGATAAATTAAAGTTGTCTTGGCGACTACGTATAACTTTGTAGCTACACAAAAGAAGATGAAGAGCCAAGCTTGGTTTCCACTAACTAAAAAGACAGGCAATATTTATGATTCAAAAACCAATATCATTCAAATGTCTAATAGTGAGTTGAAAGAATATATAAAGGTTAGTTCGTCATATAGTATTTTTTTCACCTTTTATTTTATTATAAAGAGAATAATTTAAGGTGTATATAAAAAGTATGACTTTTTATATTTTAATATAGGCTCATCCAAAAGCAAAAGTATTGAAGAGATTACCACTACCCTTTTCGAAACTTTGTACAACACTCTTTGAGGTTCTACTGAAACATGCATTCATGGTTAGAGTTGAAGCTGTACAACTCCGCGTCCTGGTGCCTCTTCTGCATCTACTAATATAGATTTGGATGATTTACAATATCTAGTTGATGAAAACAATGATGACGTTTTTAAAGATTTTCCATCTCAATCTTCAATTCCAATTGAAAAAAAGAATTTGGGAAAGAAAAGAAAAAAGCATCATCTCGATTGAAAATTGATGAGAAAATAAGTACCGCATTAGAATTATTGATTAATAAAAATAGTGTACACATGAAGTTGAGGAATGTATGAAAAAGTTAGATGGACTTGGATGGGGGAATCTGTTGTACTCTGCAACTATTAGTATACTTTGTGAAGGTGACAGCTATCAAAAAACATGGATGAAACTAACAGAGACTGCTAAATTAGAGAATTGGATTAAAGCCATGGGAAAAAATAGAAATTCTTTAATTTTGTGATTTACTAGTATATTTATTAGATGCAGATTTCAAGAAATCTAGTATTTATTTTTTTTAGTTAATTTTTATAATAATTTTTGAAACTTTGTAATGTTATATGTGATGCTTATGAAACATGTTTGTTTATGAACTACATTGTTTTTATGTTTTTCTATGTTTGAGGATTATAAAATTTTTATAATTACTTTGTTGTTGTTATATGTAATTTTTGATCTTGCAAATATGTAGCTAGTTGTACTTATTATTGTGTATTATTATTTTTATTTGAAAAACGGATTCGACATGAATATTGATGATCAAATATTATGGTTGATGAGCTTATATTGGCAAAGAAAATGTTGTAGACTCACATATGATCGAAGAAATAAAGATTTAACATCATCTTTATCTGGTCAAAAATATACATTAGAATTGTTGTCTGGTTCTAATTGACAATGTATAGAATTGATGCACATATCACATAATGCATATGTTCGGTTATGTCAATATTTTAAACAAAATGGATGGCTCACTAATAGCAAACACGTCGAAGAAAAAGATTTTAATATTTTTAACTATTATAGGATATAATGAGTGTTACATCATTATCAGGAGAAGATTTCAACATTCTTCGCAAATAGTGCACAAGTACTTTCATGAGGTTCTTGAGGAAATGATGAAATTTGCAAAAGAGATGATTGCACCTACAACATTTCATTCGAATATGAATATTTTTGGTGCTCATAATAAGAGGTTGCGAAAAGTTTTTAAGGTACTATTTTTAAATTAGTAGTATAGAATTTTAGAAGAATATTTTTTTATTATGTTGACATGAATTTATAAATTAACAGGGAACAATAGGTGCATTAGATGGGACATTAGTACACGTTGTTGTTCCTGCTAATCGACAAATTATTTATAGAGAAAAAGGAAAAGGTAAATGCTATCAAAATGTTCAAGCAATATGTGACTTTAATATGGTCTTCACTTATGTTTATGCTGGATGTAAAGGGGTAGCACATGATACACGAGTTCTAACAGAAGTTGTATCTAATCCAGTTAATAGCTTTTCATTTCCTCCATCTAGTAAGTAATACAATTTAAATTATTAAAATAATTATTTAGCCTTTTAATATAATAAACTAAATTTTTTATTTTAACATCAAATAAATACTATCCATGTGATGTGGCATATCTAATACTCGAGAATTTCTAGAACCGTATCGTAATATTGTATATTGGTTAGGAGATTATCATCGTAGGTGTTCCATAACTAAGGAGGAAAAGTTACATCATGCCCATACACAACTTAAAAATATTATCAAAAGTTCTTATGGAGTGTTGAAAGCAAGATTTCCTATATTGGACAAGATGGCTCCATATCCTATCAATATCCAAAGAGATATTGTTATTGCATTCTTTGTAGTTAATAATTTTATTAGGAAGAAATGTATCAATGATGAAATGTTTAATCAATTTGATACACCTCAAGTATAGGGAATATGTTGGGTCTGATAATCCCTTATCTAGGAGATCCTTCAATTGTTCTTTTAACTATTTGAGTTTTGCTGGCGCTATTCTATATGGCAAAATAGATAGGCTAAGTATCTGGAAGAAGGTCTATTCCAAAGTCAATTTTCCGCTAGGAAGGGAGTCCTGGAAGATCTCTGGGAAATACGTTTTGGAATTCACATGCTACTGGAACTGACTCAAGGTTAGGTGTCTCTGAACTAGAGACTTTAACTTGAATGAGATGATAAACACACCCCTAGATATTATTTTCCTTGCCCTAAGGTAGGAAACAAGATGACCCTAAGTTAAGCGTTGAAGTACTACCCCTCCACTCAAGGACAAGTTCATTCAGAAACTAAAAATGGACAACTCTGTTTCTTCAGTCAACTGAAGCATAGCATAAATGAAGCCAATCCATGCCAAGAATGACATCAAAATTTGTCATCTCTAATTCTACTAAGTCTGCTGAAGTGACTTTCTGAGATACCATAATCGGATAGTTCCTGTATACTTGTCGAACTATGATAGATTTACCCATTAGGGTAGAGACTGAGAAGGAATTTTCTAGGATTTCAGGACTGACTCCAAAGTCAACAGCTATATAAGGAGTTACAAAAGACAAAGAAGCTCTTGGATCTAGCAAAGCATAAACATGCAAATGATAAACTTATAACGTTCCAGTAACCATATCAAAAGAACTTTCCTGATCCTGTCGGGACTGAAGTGCATAAATCCTATTTGGATGTTGCCCACTGGTGGCACTGGAAGAGGTACCCTGTTGATTCAGGCAATCGGACTGGGCTGAGGGATGGATATGTGACTCCATGAACCTGACTGAGGACAATCTATGATTCTATGGCCTGGCTTGCCACATCTAAAACACAACCCACTACCATCCCTACACACGCCCTGATGGTTTCTGCCATATTTCTAGCAAGGAGGATTGTTTGACCACTCTTTGGCCTTGGCGTTTTGGCTCTCTTATTCTTTCTCCCTCTTTTTCTATATCTCTTCTCCTCACTCTGTAGAGCTTGAGTCATAAGCCTAGATAGGATTATATCCAGTTTATTATTATGGGCTACTATTGAATAAGCTAAGGCAGTGAAAGCAGTCCTGAGTTTGGAGTAAGACACATGCTCATTCAGAGGATCTGCCTGAACAGGCAGAGGTGTTGGCTGGTTTCCAGTTCTCCTTCCGCTATTCTTTTTAAGAGGCATGTTCTATAAACGAAGGGAAGAAATAGATTAGAATGAGAGTTTAAATTGAGCTCATGCTCACTCACATGACATGAACACTGAAAGAATGGAAACTTTTCCTAAAATGCCTTATAGCCTCTTGTCCATAAGTGTAGCGCGCTACACACCCATGCGCAAGACTCTACTAGATGCGACTTTCAGACTTCCTAGGACTCTGTTGAACCTGGCTTTGATACCAAGTTTATAATACCCCAAGTCTTCACCCCGGATGTCATATGGTGCTCATAATCTCGAAGAATCACAAGCTAACCCATGACTGGTACCTGCTGCAATATCTGAATAATAATAATAAGGAAATATGAAAAATGGGCTGATATTTCCATAAAGTTCACTTCTGAACATTAAATACTGATAATGAAAAACTAAAATTTGAACGTCTGTCTAAAATAATCTAGTTTGATAAGACTCTAACTAAACTGTCTAAAAGTGGAGTTGATAGGACAAGCCCCCAACTAACTTCAACTACTAAAAACGTACTGAAATAACAACTTTGTCCTAGAACTATGAGGACTCACCACTAGGTTTGCTGTTGATAGGCTGGATTGCTAAGTACGATCAGGAGCCCATGCATCTGAACCTATGATATAAGACATCATAGCGCAAAAGAAAGAGATGCGTTAGTACTTTGAATATACTGGTATGCTAAGTGAGGTAGGCTAATATGCATGGGTTCATAAGCATGAACAACAACTGACTGAATGACATGAATATAACTAAATAAGAGTACATGTGTAACTAAAACTAATGGAATACTGATTATGCAATACTGTGCACATATCTACATATACTATGTCTGAGATCATAGTAACACTAGATACTGAGTTATGATAACTGAATAATTGATATCTGTGTTTACTGATAACTGTATTACTGATAGCTAAGTGACTACTTCTGACAGTCCTGATTCTGTAGAACTGAACTGAGTTCTATACTGAGATGGGTGACTATGTCTGACAGTCCTGATTCTGTAGAACTGAACTGAGTTTTATACTGAGACTAAAACTAAAACTGTAGGAGGTATCATCTACCCGACATGCCTCTCTCTGAACTGATTGGGGTCCAACCTGTAACCCCAGCTGCAAGGGTATCGGTATCATGCCACGAGTAAAGACAAGTGGTGAGTCACTCTTATCTGGTAGGTTCTCTTAACGAGAATGGTGGTACCCTCAAATGGCAGGTAGAACACATCATTAACCCTCCACTGGCAGGTTGACAACTTAACCTATGCTGGCTACGTAGTTCTGGAATGCAAGGACTGCTTCTAAGGATTACATCTTCTACTGTCAGGTGAGTTTTCATCCTTGGGTTCACTCGATGCTGAATCCTACTCCCAACTGAATAGACGCTGAACTGATTTCTAAACTATACTAGGCTTGACTGAATTGTTACTGATCGTGCTGTCTAACTGAACTAGACTGAGTTTACTGAGTTCAATTAGCAGACTGAGTACACTGAGTTCTGTTAGCTGGTTATATATACTAAGTTCTATTAACTGGTTGAATACTACTGTACGTGACATCACTGAGACTATACTGAAGCTACTGTAACTCTAAATAAACAACTCGATTGTCGGGTATCAGTTACCCCCAGGACTCGATAACATGGAAAGTAAAGCATAACATGATCTTGAAAAGAATTACAATGTTCATAACTCATTCATAGATATTTTTATCAAACACTTGTAAGGTATAAGCTTGTACGTATGCTAGTATGTCATGATTTCCCCCATTTAATCCACATGAGTAATTTATCAAACACTTGGGGAACATAATCTATGCACATGATACTTTCAACCTGTAGGTATCATAATTTTCCAATCCCATGTTACAAATTCAAGGGCTTTATCATGAATTCACATAATACTACACACGTGTAAAATAAATTTACATGAATCTTGTAATAAATCATGAATTAGAAACTCAATTAACATCATAATCATGAATACATTCAAACCCAATATGGAATTCATGAAATCGATAAACTTAATGTTTTAAAAGATATTCTTGAACTCCAAGGGTGGAAGAAAACCATTGAATGAACACCTTACATACCTTGGTGTTTGAATTCGAGAAGATTGATGATGCGTTCTTGAATCTTGAATTTGAAATTAGATCCCCTAGGGTTTGTTCTTGAGAAACTTTGAGAAAGTATGAAGGATTTTACCTTTAGGGAGGCTTAATCTCGTGTTTTAAGGGGGGCTGATATAAGGTGGAGAAAGACCCATTTACCCCTCTGGACACGGAGTTTTAATGACTGAAAGCGTGCCCAGTGACAAGAAGCCCGACGCGCTATGTCGATGGTATCAACGCGATGACCAATGTGCCGCGTCAAGTTTGTGTTAGTTCACTGGAATTGCACTGAAAGCTGGAGAAAATTATCTGTTGACACGATGGGCGATGCGACACATTGAGATCATGTCGACCCACTATTTTTGTCACCTAAACATGGTTCAAACGAGGTCCAAAAAATCCAAAACTCACCCGAAGTAACCTATCAACACACCTGATCATGATTCAATCCACACCCAATTTAAACAAACCTGAGGCAATAAACTTGGGAACTGATAAGAAAATTAGAAAACTAAAGATAAAAATTCATGTGGATCAAAATATTAGGGACTCTATAATCCAGATTTTGTTCGAGTATAAAGATATTTTTGCGTGGTCTTAAAATTGATATTTCGGGCTCAAGCACTGATTTGATAGTCCAAAAACTCTCCACATACCCTGATATCCTGTCGATCCAACAAAAGTAAAAAAGTTTAAAACTGACATGAGTGATAAAATCAAAGAAAAATCACGAACTAATTGAGTGCAAATGTGATCATGGTTGCTCAGTACACCATATGGTTGGCCAATGTTGTGCCTGTACCAAAGAAGATGGTAAGATCAGAGTTTGTTTGACTATAGGGACTTGAACGAAGTAGTTCTTGTCACAACCTCAAAACAAGGGTCATGATGGCACTTGTTGCGGTGTACCTTGACAAGTAAGCCTATCACCCAAACTAATACACAGGAAACAGAAAATACAGAAATACCTAAGTTAAAGTTTCTAGAAAGAAGCCAAACCATACAAGTAATCATAACAATGCGGAAAGAACTTTTTTTAAAATACCAATCATGCCCAAAACTAGGTGTCAAATAGTGTAAGAACTATTAATATAATCCAAGAGTCAAATACATCAAGAAAATAATCACAAAGGAATAATATCTATCTCGGCATACTAATAAAGGCATAACTACTCTAGAAAGATAGGAGTGAACTTCAGACGTATGAATGTCCAACTGCTACCTTGGAAGCTCCAACAATCACCAAAGTCAAGCAAGCTGAGGTGCATTCGAAATAGAACTTGCACCGAAAGGGGGAAGTAGGCATGAGTATAGTCCACTTATACTCAGTACGTATTATAGGCCGACCAAGCAAAGTAGCAAATAAAGCATACAAAATATACACTAAGGGTATGTCACTTGCAATCAGAAAATGTCTCATAACAGTAGGCCACACTGCTTGTACTACCAGTTCTAATAAATAATATATATTGCAATATCACAACAAGAAAGAACACAAGTATGCATTATATCATATATTAGTAGAATAAGAGGGAACATGCATATACAACATCATTAAATCCAAGTAAAAGAATATAAGACAATTACATAAATGGCAAGTCAATATGGCAATACAACACAATATAAACATAATAAAGTAAGTAGAATGCATATGATGATGATGATGATGCACGAGGTCATCTCAAAACCTCTAGGATCCCCGCACAATCCCCGTATACACCTACGGAGGCAAGCCTCCCAATGCAGGACCTATGGGGGGCGTCAACCCGTATACAATCCACACATATCATATCTTCTTTCGGACATATCCTTTAGAAAGGTGTTATCAGGTGTTGCAAGTGTTTCTCAGATATTGCATGAATGAGTATGATATAAAGATGTAATGCTCACAAACAATCACAATGAGAATTTCCACAACCAACCACATGATATATTTTCACAACCAACCATAATGTTATATTTCAACAACCACGTGAGTCAATAGCCACTCATTATTTTTGTTTCGTCCATGAATTTTCACATGTCTTATATGCCAATAAAGTATGAATATAATCACAATACACCAATGGTACCACATTAAGCATTTTAACAACATAATACAATTATTCTCATGTATTAGAGGCTATCAATATCACATAAGACCCCACACGGTTACACATAAAACCTAATATCTCAATTTCGATAATTACATCACATATAGGCCCCACACGGGCACAGCACATAGATACACATTTTTCATAATTAGTTCCCACCCTTAACATGCTTTTTTACCATCATTTGTTACCCAGCCCAGTTTGAAAGAGTAAAGTCATAACCTACCTCGAAAGTCGAAATCTATCTGCTATACTTTGAACCCATAAACTTACTTTTCACGAACGATACCAAAATCCACTGAAAATATCAAATATGGAATATACACATTAAAACAAAACCAATGACACCTATATTGACTACTTTTGGTTCAGGGTAAAAAAGGGACCCCAAAATGGGTTTTCAAAAAAAGGGTAAAATTGAAACATTACTTCTAAAATGTATTCTCCATACTTTTAGGAATCTACAGATGAAAATCCAATTCAAATCGAGTCAAAAATAAGGTTGAAATTGAAAAAAAGCCCAATTTTATGATTTACCGAGTAAAATCTTTGAAATGCGGGGTAAAATCAAGAATTGGAGATGTTTTGAAGGTTAAATTGATGAAAAACTAGTAATTATAATATAAAAATATTATTCAAGTAAAATTTAGATTTAAAATCAAGCCCAAAGATTTTTGGGATTTTGAGAAATTAATCAAGAAATTACTAAGAAAATGGTGAATTTTTACCTTAAATCCATAATAGAATCAAAAAATGGATGTTAATCTAGTCATCCAAGATCCTACAAGCTTCACTTTTAAGCTCCCACACTATTTTAGAGTTTAACCCTCAAGAGGCAAGATGAAAAATTAGCAAAATAGGCCAAAAACTGCTATTTATTATTGCAGATTTTTCTGCATAGCTTTTGCTAAAAAGCTGGATTTTTTTTAAAGTCAATTCAAACTTCGACAGGGTGTCCCAAATTTGTTCAGAGTCCGATATACACAAAAGAACTATGCAACCACACTTTTAACATTCTGGATGTGTTGGAAAAGTCAAATTTTTTTAAAAAATTCATTTTCACAAAGTTGACCCCCGAAATCCGAAATCACAATTTTCCAAATCAAGGGTCGAAATGAGATTTAAAAGTCATAAAATCACACAAAACATGTTACCACCCTAAAATCAACATTTAGGATCTACTGGTGAAGTTTAATTTTTCATCTGAGGTTGTTTCGACCAAATTTGGGTCTCATACCCATATTTTCAATTTTCCAACTTTCCAACCAATAGGTAAAAATGAGCTCAGCTGCATCAGGACCTGAACCAAAGGTTTACCTAGCCTAAAATTAATATTTTAGAGCTACTAGTGCAATATATTCAGCCATCCACCGCATGGATCAAAAGATATCCACATAAGTCCAAAATAAGGCTTTCGAAAGCCATCAAAAATCACAATATCACATAAATGGTACCAAAATACATTAAAAACCATGTCAATCACCCCACACACCCTAGAAAAATAATAATGAAACTACGGGGAGGAGTAAAATAGTCAAATCACACAAAATCATAAATTTCACATATTTCATCAAACTTTTAGGTCATTACATCATCCACCACTAAAAATCTAGTTCATCCTCGAACTAAGACAAAGAAATACATAAATCAATAAAGAGCCAAGTATAAGAACTACGCATATCATACTCGACCTCCCAAGTAGCCTTGTCTACAGATCGATGTCTCCATTGAATCTTAACCACAAGGATAACTCTAGAGCGCAATCGCCTAACGTCTCTAGCCAAAATAGAGACTGGCTACTCAACAAAGGACAATCGTTCATCTAACTGAACCGACTACCAATGAATGACATGTGACTCATCATGAATATAGCGGTAAAGAATGGAAACATAAAAAACTAGATGAACATCTGATAGATCAAGGGAAAAAGCAAACTCATAAGCCACAACACCAATACTACGAAGAATCTCAAATGGGCCAATATACCTGGTCTAAGCTTGCCTCTCTTTCTAAACCTCACATACCCTTCATGGGTAAAACTCGAAGGAAGACACGATCACTAACAAAAAATCTCAAGGCACAAAGTCTACAATAAGCATACCATTTCTTCCTACTCTGAGTTACTCTAAGTCTATCTTGAATAACCCAAACTCTATCCAAAGATTCATGAAGAAAGTCCATACCTCAATGTAACGCCCCAATTATCTGAACTGGAATGCTACACGGTGCTCATGACCCCGAAGGACCACAAGCTAACCCATGACTAATATCTGTACCTGTACACTATATAATATAACATAAAAATGTGGAAACATGTACTGAAAGACCATAAGGTTCAATATTGAACATAATCTGAATATTAATAATGTCTGAATAAACTGGTATCACAATACCAAACCAAAACTAAAATACTGAAGTTTGAATCTAGTCTGTAATCTAGTCTGAAGTAGGGAGTGGAAAGAATATGTCTCCAACTAACTCCCAACTACTGAAAGCCAAAGTAAAATACTGAAGTAATAAAGTAGTAATCATTTCCTCGGAGAATGAGGACTCACTACTAACTCTGACTGCTAAAATCTATAATGCTACTGCTGCTCTGGAACTTATGCCACTGAACCTATGGTTTACATCATAGAAAGCACCATAGCACAAATGCGTCAGTACGTCTGAATGTACTGAGTATACAAGTGAGGTAGGATGAATGCATGGGGTTCATATGCATGAACAATACTAATAGGAATAACTAGTATGAGCGTGAGAGTGCATACAGGAATACATAGTAACTGTGATTGTGAAAACATAATAAATGAATCTGTACACTAATAACGTGGTTTACTGATACCTAGCATGACTTATACTGGGTACTGCTAACACTGCCCAGAGGCTTAAAGCCTAGTGGTCTATCTCTGTTGTTGTCTCTAAATTTTGGCACTGGAGCACTGGCGGAGGAAGGTGCTGGGACTGCTGGCTTAGGACAAAATTGAGAACGGTTTTCTCCGTCTAATTTGGGCTAAGAAAAGATAAAACTTCTTGGACTTGCTCTCTTGTTCTGCCTCTCCCTAGTCCTAATCTTTTGCTCCTCCATTTGCTGAGCATGATTCATAAGCCTGGCTAAAGTCATATCACTATTCAGCATCATAGATCTACACTCATTTACTATGCTATCATTCACCTCTGACACGAACTTGCTCATCTTAGCTCTACTGTCTGCAACCACATCAAGTATATATCTGGCTAATTGAGTAAATCTGAGAGAGTACTCTTTAACCATCATATTTCCCTGCTTGAGGCTGATGAACTCTAGAACTTTTGCCTCCCTCAGATCTTGGAGAAAGAATTTGTGTAAGAAAGCTGTGATAAATTTCACCCACTCAATAGGGCCTGCATCTTCTAACCTCTCAGACTTTCACTGTTTGTACCAAGTGTGACCAACATCCTATAACTGCTATGCGGCTAACTCAACACTCTGAAAAGAAGTAACTCCCATGATATCTATGACCTTCTGGACTTGGTCAATGAATTCCTGAGGGTCTTTATTAGACTTAGACCAGAAGAAAGATGGAGGTTTCATTCGAGTAAAGTCCCGAATCCTAGCTTAACTGAGTTGGCCACTGGGTTGGTCAGAATAACTATTTGCCGTTCATTCTGGGCTACAATAGTCTAAGCAGGTATGGTGAATGCGGCTCTAAACTCCACATGAGAAAAATGTTCTCCCAAAGGATCTTCGGGCTGAGGAGCTGGCTGGTTTCTTCTCTTTGGAGGCATGTTCTAAAATAAAGAGAAGAATGGATTAGAATAAGAGTTTAACTTGAGACTATGCTCTCTATCATGACATGAATATTGAAAGAAGGGAAACTAATTCCTAAAATATCTTATAGCCTCTTGTACATGAATGTTGCACGCAACACACCCATGTATAAAACTCTACTAGATGCGACTTTCAGACTTCCTAGGACACTATTAAACCTGGCTCTGATATCAAGTTGGTAACGCCCTAATTATCTGAACTGAAATGCTACATGGTGCTTATGACCCTAAAGAACCACAAGCTAACCCATGACTGATATTTGTACCTGTACACTACATAATATACAATAAAAATGTGAAAACATGTACTGAAAGGACATAAGGTTCAATATTGAACATAATCTGAATATTAACAATGTCTGAATAAAGTGGTATCACAATACCAAAATAAAACTAAAATATTAAAGTCTGAATCTAGTCTGTAATCTAGTCTGAAAGCCTTTAACTGTCTGAAGTAGGGAGTGGAAGGAACATATCTCCAACTAACTCCCGACTACTAAAATCCAAACTAAAATACTGAATTAATAAAGTAGTAATCATGTCCTCAGAGAATGAGGACTCAATGCTAACTCTGACTGCTGAAATCTGCAATGTACTGCTGCTCTGGAACTCGTGCCTCTGAACCTATGGTGTAACATAACAGAAAGCACCATAGCACAAATGCATTAGGACACCTTATCTACCCTCAACTAGCAGGTATAATGTCTCAACCTACGCTGGCTATGTAGTTCTGTAACGCAAGGACTGTTTCTAGGAATCACACCCTCTACTAGCAGGTAAGTTCCCATCCTTGGGTTCATTCGGTGCTAACTTCTACTCCCAAATAAAGAGACTGAACATGATTTACTGACTGTACATAGACTGAGTTTACTGAATTCCATTGACTGACGGAATACTACTGATATTTGATAACTAACTGAGATCATGAGGTTTCTTGAGTCACATAAATGACTGAAGTCTATGGAACGTGGCCTGATTGAGGATATTAGAAAACATGACATGGCTCTAGGCACACAACTATATTTTTTAGGTATAAGTACTTCCAGGACTCGATGGAAAGAAACTGACACAACATGACTTACTTTATCATAAGAACAGAGTTCACAATTCATAATGTCATAAGTAAGGAATTTCATACTTCACATGGTTATCATATTCTTATTCATGTAAGGGGATACATTTAACATGAAACTACTTGCATAGCTTCAATATCATGAGCATTTCATAGCACAACAATCAATACACAACTATAGCATAAAAATCATGTTGAGTCATAAGGGATAGCATGGACTTGTAATTTGGGAATGATTGAGTCTTGAAAACATGGTTTCTACTATTCTAAGCATTTTATCAAACACCTTGCATGCACTCTTTAGGGCATGGGTGTGTTCATCAAATTAAAAATCTAATACCTCCAAATTCACGGGTTTCAACTAACAAGATCACACACTTCATGAAGTTACATCAAGATCACGTGTTGTAACTCAATTAGAAAACATAAATCATGAACATGATAATATCACAATCATAAAACCATAATATATTTTTTAAAATATGGTTCTTGGACTCCACGGATGAAAGGAATCCGTGAATGAACACTACACATACCTTAGTAATTGAATCTTGAAAGAAAATTAACCTTTATTGAATGTTCTTAGATTGGGAGTCTTAATTCTTAAATATCTTGTGGAGGGTGTGATGGGTTCTTAAAGTTAATTGAGGAGAAACCCTAAGTTTGTTCTTGGGAACAAAGAGGGTTAAGAGCTTTTGAAACTTAATTCCAATAGCTAAGTACATGTTTTTGGTGTTTTATGTCATGGGGTAAGGTTTAGGGTGAGGGAAAAGGACCAAAATACCCAACAATTACCTCCCAGTTGCTGAAATTATCAGCTGACGACATGGGCTGATAAGTCGTTAGATCTGTAATAGCCCGTCAGCCCAGGTCGTCACCTAGGAGCCAGAATTTTTGACATTTTGCCTAAGTCTGAACACATTGCTGATAAGTCATCAGAAATGTCAACAGAAATATGATAGGTTATCAGAAATGTCATCAAAATTGTGATAAAGTCATCAGAAATATCGTCACTCAGTTTTCTGGCTGACATGCTAGAGTAAAATGGGCATAACTTTTTGCTCCAATATCAGATTTAGGTAAAATTGGAATCATTGGAAAGATAGTTCAATTATCTATCTGTTAGTGGGTTGTAAGATCAAAAATTCATAGTATAACGACAGATATACTCTTTTGAAGTTGACTATGGAAATATCCTTTCCAAGAATTCAATCGGTAAGGAATGTTTTGAGCCGTCTAATAGCTAGGTCATATTTGAGACCTTAATACACATCAACCTTGATCATAAGAATACCAAATCACTAGAATTTATTTCTCATGATCTTGAAACATGGTTCCACTATCGATTGGGAATCTTGGGGTATTACAATATCTCCCCCTTGGAAACATTCATCCTCGAATGTCACTTGTTAGGCTAAGTATACTGATCGGCTGAGCTTACTTGAGAGACGGTAGCATCTAAAACATGACTATGCAACTAGAACTAATTATATTTTGAGTTCTTATTGGGAACATGCATATCTGATGCATGGATACTTGACTGAGTTGCTCTCATGCACTCATGACTGAATACAATGATGAACTAAATTTTTCTACTGAACATACATATCTAATGCATGAATATATGAATGAACTGAATCTTGAAATCATGACTGGTTTTCCAATGATACTAGATACCAAATTTATAGTGGGAACATGAGCATGAAGCTGAATACCAAGTTTGTAATGAATATTGATCATGAAACAGAATAAGCTTAAGGAGAACTGTTACCTTGAGCTTGATCTGAATTAGCGGAGAAGAGGTAAGGATACTTGGTACGCATATCTTCTTCTGCTTCCCAAGTAGCTCCCTCAACAGATTGGTTTCTCCAAAGAACTTTGACTAAAAGGACTTTTTGGTTCCTCAGTCTATGAGTCTGATAGTCTAAAATTTCGATCGAAATTTCCTCATAGCAAAGACTATTCTGAATATCAATACTCTGAATAGGGACTACGACTGATGGTTCACCTATGCACCTCTTGATCAAGGAGACATGAAAGACTGGATGAACTGAGGTTAGATCTGAAGGCAACTCGAGCTCATAAGCTACCTTATCGAAATGACTGACAATCTTGTAGGGACCGACATATCGGGGACTGAGCTTTCCTTTCTTGCCGAATCTCTTCACTCCCTTCATGGAAGAGATCTTTATATAGATGTAATCGCCAATATCGAACTCAAGATCCTTTTTTCGCACATCTACATAAGTCTTTTATCGGCTTTGAGCAGCTCAGATTCTTTCTCTGATCAACTGGACTCTCTCTATGGCATCAAAAACCAAGTCAGGCCCTATGACTGGGGCCTCATTAATTTCGAACCAACCAACTGGAGATCTGCACCTCCTACCATAGAGAGCTTTGAATGGATCATCTGAATACTGGAATGATAGCTATTATTGTATACAAATTCAATCAACGGCAATTGGTCATCCCAACTACCCTTGAAATCAATTGCACACGCCTTTAGCATATCTTTTAGAGTATGTATGGTCTTTTCTGCTTGACCATCTTTCTGAGGGTGAAAAGTTGTACTGAGATGAACTTGGGTACCAAGACCCTTTTGGAATGCTTTACAAAAGTAGTGAACTGGGTACCTCTATCTGAGATGATAGATAACAGAATACCGTGTAATCTGACCAACTCCCTGAAATAGATTTTTGCTTAATCCTCAGCTTAATAAGAGGTATGACTGGGAGGAAATAAGATGACTTGGTCATTCTGTCTATAATAATCCAAACTGAATTATGTTGATGACGAGTTCGAGGCAAACCGGTCACGAAGTCCATGTTCACTTCTTCCCACTTCTAGGTAGAAATGGTGAACTCTTGCATGTAACCACTAGCCTTCTGATGCTTTATCTTAACCTGTTTATATGTAGAGCAATTAGCCACAAACTCTATAATATCCCTCTTCATCCCACTCCACCAATAGATCTCTCGCAAGTTGCGGTACATCTTTATGGCCCCTGGATGAATAGAGTATCGCGCACCATGTGCTTCTACAAGAATTCGCTGCCTCAAGTCATCTACAGTTGGAACATAAAGACGATTTTGGAAACGAAGAACACCATCTCCTCCTTGGGATAAAATCTCTAGTTTCTGATCTCTGACTGACTTTTTTAGCTTGACAATGCTAGGATCCCTGTCTTGATTTCCTTTTACTTCAGAAACTAGAGATGATTCTGAGCTACTTTGAACACATATACCACCCTCTGAAGAATCGACTAAGCGAACGCCTAGTCTGGCAAGCTAGTGAACTACCTGAACTAACTCCTTTGTACTATCCTCAACATAAAAAACACTACCTAAGGACGGTCTACTAAGAGCGTCGCCACAATGTTGGCCTTGCCCAGATGGTAAAGGACACTGATGTCATAATCTTTCAAGAGCTCTAACCACTTTCTCTGATGAAGATTGAGATCTTTCTAGAAAAGACATACTAAAGACTCTTATGATGTATGAAGACATCTGCATGAACTCCATAGAGATAATGCCTCTAAATCTTCAAGGAAAATACAACGGCTGCTAACTCAATATCATGAGTAGGATAATTCTTATCATGGGGATTTAACTGTCTTGAGGCATAGGCTATGACCTTACCATGCTGCATTAGGACACAACCTAAACCCACTCTAGATGCATCACAATAAACCACGAACCCATCTGAACCATCTGGAAGAGCTAGAACTGGAGCTGAGGTAAGTCGAGTCTTCAACTCCTAAAATCTCTTCTCGTAAAGATCTGACCACTGAAATTTGACCTTTTTCTGATTCAATCTAGACATAGGGGAGGCAATAGAACAAAATCCCTCAAAAAACCATCTACAATAGCCAGCCAACCCCAAGAAACTCTTGACATCTGATGGATAGACTGGGCAAGGCTAGTTTCTTACTGTTCTGGTCTCTTGGGGATCTACTCTAAGGCCATCACCAGAAATAATATGGCCAAGGAATGCTACTGACCTTAGCCAAAACTTTCACTTACTAAATTTGGCGAATAGCTGGTGATCTCTGAGGGTCTGAAGTACTGTTCTGAGATGGTCTGAATGATCTCACTCCGTGCAGAAATAGACCAGAATATCATCTATAAATACTATGATAAACATGTCCAAGTACTTCTTGAACACATGGTTCATCAAGTCCACAAAAGTTGCAGGGGCATTAGTAAGGCCAAAAGACATAAATAAGAATTCAAAGTGATCATACCGAGTATAAAAGGCTGTCTTCGAAATGTCACATTCTCTAACTCGAAGCTGATGGTAGCCTAATCTGAGGTCTATCTTAGAGAAATAACTGACACCCTGAAGTTGGTCAAACAGGTCATCAATCTTGGGAAAGAAATACCTGTTCTTGACTGTAACTTTATTGAGTTGACGGTAATCAATTCATATCCTGAGAGAACTGTATTTCTTGCGCACGAATAAGACTGGTGCACCCCACGAGGAAATGCTGGGTCGGATGAATCCCTTATCTAAGAGATTCTTCAACTTTTCTTTATGTTTCTTGAGTTCTATAGGTGTAATTCTGTATGGCGGAATAGAAATAGGTTGAGTTTCTAGAAGAAGATCAATGCCGAAGTCTATGTCCCTTTCAGGAGGAATGCCTGGAAGATCTTCGGTAAACACATCTGAATACTCTTTAACCACTGGGACTGATTTAAAGTTGGGAGATTAGAAACTAGAGTCCTTGACATGCATGAGATGATAAGCATACCCCTTAGATATCATTTTTCATGCCCGAAGGTAGGAAACAAGCTGACCCCTAAAAAATGAAGCACTACTCGGCCACTCTAAGACAGGTTCATTTGAAAACTAGAACTGAACTATTTTGTTTCTGCAGTCGACTGTGGAATAGCAGGAATAAAGCAAATCCATGCCGAGAATGACATCAAAATTAGTCATCTCTAATTCAACTAAGTCCACTAAGGTGATCTTCTAAAATATCATAACCGGGCAGTTCTTGTATATCCGCCGGACTATGATAGTTTTACCAGCTGGGGTAGATACTAAAAAGGGCTCTGGTAAAATTTTGGGACTGATTCCAAAATCGCCTGCTATAAAGGGAGTAACAAAAGACAAGGATGCACCTGGATTTAGCAAAGAATAAACATGGACATGGAAAATCTGTAACGTACCGTTAATGACATCAGGAGAATTTTCCTAAACTTGTCGGGTCTGAAGAGCATATAGTCTGTTTGGGTGTTGCCCACTAGTAGTGCTGGAAGTGGCACGGTGTTGATTCGGGCGATCGAACTGAGCTTTGAACAGTTCTGCGGACCCTGAGGACCTGACTGTGGACAATCTCTAACTTTGTGGCCTGGCTTGCCACATCTAAAACAAGTATCACTGCTAGCCCTGCAAGTACCCTGATGGTTCTTGACACAAGTCTAGCAAAGAGGATAGGTGTGGGCACTACTAATACTACCCTGAGGGTTAGTACCTGGTGCTCTATCTTTATTGTCGTCTATGAATTTTGGCATTGGAGAACTGGCAGAGAAAGGTGATGGGAATACTGGTTTAGGACAAAATTGAGAATGGTTTCATCCTTCTGATTTGGGTTGAGAAAAGCTAAAACTACCTGACCTTGCTCTCTTGTTCTGCCTCTCCCTACTCCTTATCTTCTGCTCCTCAATTTGCTGAGCATGTGCCATAAGCCTGGCTAAATTCATATCACTATTTAGTATCACAGATCTACACTCAATTACCACGCTATCATTCACCCCTAACATCAACTTGCTCATCTTATCTCTATTGTCCGCAACTACATGAGGTGCATATCTAGCTAATTGAGCAAATCTGAGAGAGTACTCTTTACCCATCATATTTCCCTACTTGAGGTTGATGAACTCTTGAACTTTCACCTCTCTCAGCTCTTGGGGAAAGAATCTGTCTAAGAAAGTAATGAAAAACTCCTACCACTCTACAGGACCTGCATCCTCTCACCTCTCAAACTTCCACTGTTTGTACCAAAAGTGACAAACATCCTGTAACTACTATGAAGCTAACTCGACACTCTAAATATAAGTAACTCCCATGATATCTGTGACCTTCTCGACTTGGTCAATGAATTCCTGAGGGTCTTCATCAGACTTAGACCCGAAGAAAGATGGAGGGTTCATTCGGGTGAAGTCCCGAATCCTAGCTACAGCTGAGTTGGCCACTGGGTTGGCCGAAACGACTGTGGGCCATTTATTCTGGGCTACAATAGTCTAAGCAAGTATGGTGAATGCAGCTCTAAACTCCACATGAGAAACATGTTCGCCCAAAGGATCTTCGTTCTGAGGAGCTGGCTGGTTTCTTCTCTTTGAAGGCATATTTAGAAATAAAGAGAAGAACGAATTAGACTGAGAGTTTAACTTGAGATTATTCTCTCTGGCACGACGTGAATACTGAAAGAAGGGAAACTATTTCCTAAAACATCTTATAGCCTCCTGTACATGAATGTGGCATGCAACACACCTATGTACAAGACTACTAGATGCGGCTTTAATACTTTCTAGGACGTTATTGAACCTGGTTCTGATACCAAGTTTGTAAAGCCCCAATTATCTAAACCAGAATGCTACACAGTTTTTATGACCCCAAAGGACAACAAGCTAACCCGTGACTGATATTTGTACCTGTACACTACATAATATACCATAAAAATGTAGAAACATATACTGAAAGGCCATAAGGTTCAATACTGAACATAATCTAAATATTAACAATGCCTGAATAAAGTGGTATCACAATGCCAAAACAAAACTGAAATACTGAAGTCTGAATCAGTATATAATCTAGTCTTAAAAGCCTCTAACTGTCTGAAGTAGGGAGTGGAAGGAAAATGTCTCCAACTAACTCCCGACTACTGATAGCCAAACTAAAATACTGAAGTAATAAAGTAATAATCATGTCCTCAGAGAATGAGGACATACTGCTAACTTTGACTACTGAAATCTGCAATGCTACTGCTGCTCTGGAACTCGTGCCTCTGAACCTATGGTGTAACATAACAGAAAGCACCATAGCACAAATGCATTAGGCCACCTCATCTACCCTCAACTAGCAGGTATGATATCTCCACCTACGCAGGCTATATAGTTCTGGAATGCAAGGATTGCTTCTAGGATACACACCCTCTACTAGCAGGTGAGTTCCCATCTTTGGGTTCACTCGGTGCTAACTTCTACTCCCAACTGAAGAGACTGAACATGATTTATTGACTGTACATAGACTGAGTTTACTGAATTCTATTGACTGACGGAATACTACTGATATCTATTAACTAACTGAGATCATGTGGTTTCCTGAGTCACATGACTGACTGAAGTCTATGGAACGTGGTCTGATTAAGGATATCGCTAAACATGATATGGCTCTAGGCACACATCTATATTTTTTAGGTACAAGTACCCCCAAGACTCAATTGAAGAAAACTGACACAACATGACTTACTTTATCATAAGAACAAAGTTCACAATTCATAATGTCATAAGTAAGGAATTTCATAATTCACATGGTTATCATATTCTTGTTCATGGAAGGGAATACATTTAACATGAAACTAGTTGCATGGTTTCAATATCATGATCATTTCATAGCACAAAAACCAATACACAACTATAGCATGAAAATCATGTTGAGTCATAAGGGATAGCATGGACTTGTAATTTGGGAATGATTGAGTCATGAAAACATGTTTTCTACTATTCTAAGCATTTTATCAAACATCTTCCATGCACTGTTTAGGGCATAGGAGTGTTCATCAAATTAAAAATCTAACACCCCTAAATTCACAGGTTTCAACTAACTTCATAAAGATACATCAAGGTCACGTGTTGTAACTCAATTAACAACCATAAATCATGAACATGATCATATAACAATCATACAACCACAATATATTTTTTAAAATATGGTTCTTGGACTCCATGGATGGAAGGAATCCATGGATGAACACTATGCATACCTTAGTGATTGAATCTTGAAAGAAAATTAACCTTTCTTGAATGTTCTTGGATTGGGAGTCTTAATTCTTGAATATCTTATGGAGGGTGTGATGGGGTCTTGAAGTTAATTGAGAAGAAACCCTAAGTTTGTTCTTGGGAACAAAGAGGGTTAAAAGCTTTTGAAACTTAATTCCAATAGATAAGTACATGTTTTTGGTGTTTTATGTCGTGGGGTAAGGTTTAGGGTGAGGGAAAAATACCAAAATACCCCTACGAAATAACCTTCCAGTTGCTGAAATTATCAGCTGACAACATGGCCTGATAAGCCGTCAGATCTGTAATAGCCCGTCAGCCCAGGTCGTCACCTGGGAGCTAGAATTTTTGACATTCTTCCTAAGTCTGACGACATTGTTGATATGTCAGCAGAAATGTGATCGGTTGTCAGAAATGTCGTCAAAATTGTGATAAGTCATCAAAAATGTCATCACTCAGTTTTCAGGTTGACATGCTAGAGTAAAATGGGCATAACTTTTTTCTCTGATATCGGATTTAGGCGAAATTGGTATTGTTGGAAATATAATTCAATTATCTATCTGTTGGTGGGCCATGAGCTCAAAAATTCATAGTATAACGAGAGATATTCTTGTTTGAAGTTGACTATGGCATTATTCTTCCCAAGAATTCAATCGGTAAGGAATGTTTTGAGCCGTCTAATAGCTAGGACCTATTTGAGACCTTAATACAAATCAACCTTGATCATAAAACTACCAAATCACTAGAATTTATTTCTCATGATCTTGAAACATGGCTCCACTATCGATTGGGAATCTCGAGATATTACACTCGAGGTATCACCTCTAAAACATCAAACTAACCAACTAGGGAGCGACAACACTTACCATATAATGTCTCAAAATGAGCCATATCAATACCGAAATGGTAGCTATTATTATATGCAAACTCTGCTAAAGACAAATGTTGATCCATAGGCCACCAAAATCCACCACGCATGTGCAGAGCATTTCTTCTACAACCTGGATAGTCCGCTCTACTAGCCATTAGTCTGGGGTAGAAACGTTGTGTTTAGATCAACCCACATACCTAACTCATCCTGAAAAAAATTCCAAAAGTTAGACATGAACACAGGACCTCGAGTTAACATAATGGACACTGGCACACCATGAAGATGCACAATATCATGAATGTAGATACGGGCCAACCTATCGACACTAAATGAGACCTGAATCAGAATAAGATGAGCTGACTGGGTCAATCAATCCACGATGGCCCAAACACAGTCATAACCATGTGATGAACGAGGCAAACCAATCACAAAGTCTATGGTAATTCATTCGCACTTCCACTCAAGAATGGGTAACCTCTGAAGCAATCCACCAGGTCTCATATGCTTGACTTTCACCTTCTGATAATATAGGCAACGATCCATAAAATTTTTTATATCTCACATTATACCACCCCACCAGTAGTGCCACCTCAAATCACGATACATCTTAGTCACACCTGGATGGATAGAATACCTGGAGCAATAGGCCTCTTCCAAGATCAACCTAATCCAATCACCCACTCTTAGCATACAAACTCAGCCCCAATCCTCAAAACTTTATCTCAATCAAGTGAGGCTTTCTTAGCCTCTCCACTCAACACCTTATCTCGAATCAACCTCAATCTAACATTGTTAAATTAATGAGCTCGAATCTGCTCCATCAAAGAAAATCTAACCTACGTAAATGACAAAACTTATCTAGGTGTCGAAATATCAAGTCTAACCATCTGGTTAGATAAAGACTGAACCTCTAAGGCCAAAATGCCTCTCCTGGGTCAAAAGATGCGCCAAGATACCCATGCTTCTCGACTTTCATCTCAAGGCATCTACAACCATATTAGACTTGCCCGGATGGTAGAGAATAGTCAAGTGATAATCCTTAAGTAACTTAAGCCAATGCACTGTCTCATATTAAGATCTCGCTGGATAAAGAGATACTGAAGGCTATGATTATCTAAGAAGATCTCACAACGAACTCCTTACAAGTAGTGCCTCCACAACTTCAAGGCAAACACGACTGCGCATAACTCCAAATCATGGGTAGGATAATTCATCTCATAAGGCTTTAACTGACGAGATGCATAAGCAATCAACACAACACAACACATAACCCAATACTTAAAGCATCACAAAAGATGGTAAGACCCATGCCCTCTCCAGGGAAAGTCAAGATAGGAGCTGAAGTCAATAAATGCTTGAGGTTTTGGAAGCTCACCTCTCAAGCATCAGACCACTAGAAAGAAATCTTCTTCTGAGTCAACTTGGTCACGGAGCAATAATAGAAGATAAACCCTCAACAAAACACCAATAATACCCTACTAAGCCAACAAAACTCTAAATTTTGATGAGCAAAGTAGGTCTAGCCTAATTAGGAACTGCGACAATCTTGGCTGGATCAACCATAAAACCTTTCTTAGTCACTAATGACTAAAAAAAATAGACTCCAACCAAAACTCAAACTTAGAAAACTTGGCATACAACTTCTCATCCCTCAATCTTTAAAGCACAATCTACAAATGCTTCTCATGCTCAACCTCACATTTGGAATAAACCAAGATATTATCTAAAAATACAATAACAAAAGAGTCTAGATATGGTCGAAACACTCAATTCATCAACTCCATGAATGCGGTAGGGGCATTGGTCAACCCAAATGACATGACTAAGAACTCGTAATGACCATAGCAAGTTTGAAATGCCTTTGAAATATCTGAAGCTCTAATACTAAACTGGTGAAAGACGAACCTTAAATCAATCTTCAAAAATACCGCAGTACCCTAAAGCTGATCAAATAAATCATCAATATGAGGAAGAGGATACTTATTCTTAACTATAACCTTATTCAATTGTTGATAATCAATACATATCTGCATAGACCCATATTTTTTTCTTCACAAATAGGACAGGCACGCCCTAAGGTAAAACACTAGGTCAGATAAATCCCTCATCTAATAACTCCTACAATTGATCCTTCAGTTTCTTCAACTCTACTGGGGCCATCTTATAAGGAGAAATAGAAAAGGGCTAGGTGCCCAGATCAGCATCAATAGCAAAATCAATATCTCAATTCAGAGGCATACTAGGCAAGTCCGTAGGGAACAGATCTATAAACTCATAGGCAATACGAAAAAATCCAAGGAAAGAGGCAAATCAATACTAGTGTCACGAATATGAGCCAAGTAAGATAAATATCCCCTCTCAACCAAAAACAAGCTTGAACATAAGATATAATCTTTTTAAGACCCGAATGAAGTGCACCTTTCCAAGCTACCCTTGGCGCACCCGGCAAAGCTAAAGTCATAGGCTTAGCAAAATAATCAAAGACAATATGATAAGGATCCAACCAATTCATGCACAAAATAATATCAAAATCAATCATATCTAACACAAGAAAGTCTACCAAAGTCTCACGCCTGGCAAAATTCACAACACAGGATCAGTGCACCCAATCCACCACTAAAAATTACCTATTGGGGTAGATACACGAATAGGCATGTAAAGAGGATCACTAGCATAATCAAAACCCAAAGTAAAATACCCATATACATAGGAAAAAGTCAATTCGAGATCAAATAATATAGATACAGGTCTGAAAAAAACATAGATGGTACCTGTAATCACAACATCAAAAGCCTCTGCCTTAGGTATGGCTAGTATAACATAACACTAACCATGACCACCAGCTGCCTGGGTAGCTCTACGATAACTAACTACCTGAGTAGCTCCACAGCCAACCCCACAATATCTACTACCTCTTCTCTTTGTAACTCTAGTAGCACCCCTACCCCTCATAGTTGAAATAGGAGTAGCTAGAATCACTTGAAAAGGACAGTCCCTTGCCACATGGCTAATCTCATCACACACATAGCAACCTCTATAACCAGTCTCAATAGGAGAAGATACAACTAGGCCCGAACGACCACCCTAAACTTCTAAACTAAAAGGTCCACTATCTGAACTCTATAAAGCTGCCTGCACTATCCTACCATGGTATCTGTGAGAACCTATAAAATCTTGCTTCGAAAGGTCTGACTCCTGAACTCACCAATACATTGCACCTTCTTGGCGCCTACCTGAGAAACACTAAGAATACCCATTATCATCTTAGCATGATCCATAATACTCTAAAAAGAAGCCTCAAACACAACCATATGAGACGTAGCCAACTAAAGGGAGATATCCAAACCCTTCACTAACTTTTAAATCTTTTCAAACTCGGTAGAAATGTCACCATAGGAATATCTAGACAGGGCATGGAAGCGTGCCTCAAACTCAACAACAACTTTCATAGAACCCTTCTCCAAATGATTAAACTCATCCCGCATACGGTCTCTTAAACTAAAAAGGTACAAATCTCATTAAAAAAGTCTCGACAAATTGATCCCAAGTCATCCCGGGAGAATCATGGGGTCTACAACTGACATGCAACCTTTATCAATCTCGTGCTATATCTCCCAATTGATAAAATATAGTACAAGCCATACCATCTATGCATAAATAGTAAAACATAGCTCAGAACACAAGGTATGAAAGAACTTTGCACGATAAAAAATAAAATAAGGGAAGTTTCTTAAAGATGTCTTATAGCCTCTCGAAGATACATACAAATGTCTACATACCAATATGAGAGACTTTATTAGACATCTCGCTCTTATACCATTAAGGCCAATGAACCTGGCTACTTTGATACCAATTTTTCATGACCATAAAATAAGGGTCATGATTGCACTTGTCATGGTGTACCTTGAAAAGTAAGTCTATCACCCAAACTGATACAAAAAGAAAAAGAAAAGACAAAAATACCCAAGGTAAGACTTCTAGAATGAATACAAACTATACGAGTAATCATAACAATGCAAAAAGAACTTATCCAAAATATCAATCATGCCCAAAATCAGGTGTCAAATAGTGTAAGAACTCTAATACAATCTAAAAGTCAAATATATCAGAAAAATAACCAAAAAAGAATAATATTTGTCTCTGAATATTAAATACATAACTACTATAGAAAGATAGAGGTGAACTTTGGACATATGAATATCCAACGGCTTCCTTGGAAGCACCAATAATCACTCGAGTTAAGCAAGATGAGGCACACTCGAGCTAGGACTTGCATCGAAAGGGCGCAGTAGGCATAAATATGGTATACTTGTACTCAGTAGGTATCATAGTCCACCAAGCAAAGTAGTAAATAAAGCATACAAAATATACACTAAGGGCACGTCACCTGCAATTCGAAAATGTCCCCCAATAGTAGCCCAAACCACTTGCACTAAAAGTTTTAATATATCACGTATATTCCAACATTACAATAAGATAAAACATAAGCATGCATTATATCACATATAAGTAGAACAAGAGGGAACATGCACATACAATATCATCAAGTACAAGTAAAAGTAGATAAGATAATTACATAAATGGCAAGTCAATATGGAAATAAAACATAATATAAACACACTAAAGAAAGTGCAGTATATGTATATATATATATATATATATGATAATGATGCATGAGGTCATCGCACAATCTTTAGGATTGTTGCTCAATCCCTATATGCACCTATGGAGGCAAGCCTTCAAACGCAAGACCCATGGGGTTTCTTCAACATATATACAATATACATATATCATACCTTCATTTTGGCATATTCCTTGAAAAGGTGTTATCAAGTGTTGCCACTTTTCTCAGATGTTTCCACTATGGTATCAATGTTTCGTGAATGAGTATAATATGAAGATGTAATGCTCACAACCATTCACAATGAGTATTTCAATAACAAACCACATGATATATTTCCAAAACTAACCACATGATATATTTTCACAACCAACCATAATGATATATTTCCACAACAACGTGAGCCAATATCCACTCATAATTTTTGTTTCATCCATGTATTTCCACATGTCTCTTACTCTAATAAAGTATGAATATAACCATAATATGTCATTAGTACCATATTAAGCATTTTAATAATACAATACAATTATTCACATGTATTCAAGGCTACCAATATCATTAGGACCTCGCACGATGGAACATATCACATAATATCTCAATTTTAATAATTATATCACATATAGGCCCCCACACGGGCACAACACATAGATAGAAATTTTTCATGATTAGTTCCCATCTTTAACATACTTTTTGTACCATCATTTACTACCCATCCCAGTCTGAAAGAGTTAAGTCATAACCTACCTCGAAAGTCAAAACCAATTCGCTACACTTTGAACCCATGACCTTAGTTTTCACGAATGATCCCAAACTCTACCAAATACATAAAATATAGAATCTTACACATCAAAATAAATCAACGACACCCATATTGACTACTTTTAGTTTGGAGTCAAAAAGAGACCCCCGAAATGTATTTTCAAAAAAATAAGTAAAATTATAACTTTACTTCAAAAATACATTCCCCATATATTTAGAAATTTACAGATGAAAATTCAAGTCAAATCAAGTAAAAAAAATGAGGTTCAAATTGGAGAAAAATCATTTTTAAGCTTTACCTATAAAATCTTTGAAATCCGGGTTAAAATTAAGAATTGGAGTTGTTTTAAAGGTTAGATTGATGAAAAATTAGTAATTATAAGATAAAAATATTATTCAAGTGAAAGAAGTGAAATATGGGTTTAAAATCAAGCCCTAAGATTTTTTGGGGTTTTGAGAAATTAATCAAGAAATTACTAAGAAAATGGTGAATTCTTACCTTAAATATGTAATAGAATCAAGAAATAGATGTTAATCTAGCTATCCAAGCTTCACTTTTAAGCTCCCACACTATTTTAGGATTTAACTCTTAAGAGAAAAGATGAAAATAAGCAAAATAGGACAAAAACTGTTATTGATTATTGCAGATTTTTTTGCACAACTTTTGCTAAAATGCTGGGGTTTTTTAAAAAGCAATTCGGACTTCGACGGGGTGATCGGGGTTCAGTTGGAGTATGATATACACAAATAAACTATTCAACCACACTAAATTCAACGTTCCAAACGTGTTGGCAAAGTCACATTTTCAAAGAAAATATCATTTTTACAAAGTTGAACCCTGAAATCGGAAATCACAATTTTCCAAACAAAGGGTTGAAATGAGGTTTAAAAGCCATAAAATCACATTAAACATGTTACCACCCTAAAATCAACATTTTGGATTTATTGGCGAAGTCAGATTTTTCATTCGAAATCATTTCAACCAAATATGGGTCCCACACTTATATTTTTTATTTTCCAACTTTCTGACCAATAGGTTCAAATGAGCTTGGGTGCACCAAGACCCAAAATAAAGGTCTACCTAGTCTAAATTAATATTACGTATCTTCTGGTGCATTTAGTTCATCCATTTATCGCACGGATCAAAAGATATCTAAATAAGTCTAAAATAAGGCTCTCGGAGCCATCAAAAATCACAATATCACATAAATTGTATCAAAATGCATTGAAAACCATGCCAATAACCACCACACCCCAGAAATACCATAATGAAACTACGTGAAGGGGTAAAATACTCAAATCATACAAAATCACAAAATTCACATATTTCGTCAAATTTTTAGGTCGTTACAAGTCCCAAAGATAACTTTCTGCTACCCAACATTCATATCCTTGTTGATAATTATGTTAAACATGGGATTTAATCTTTTTTGGATTGTTATGTTGGGTATCACTAGATCTTGATGGATGAAACAGACGCAGAAAAAACTGCTTTCACCACCCTGTGGGATACTTATTATTATAGGGTGATGCCATTTGGTTTTAGGAATGCAGTAGCTACATATATGGGAGCTATGAATACTATTTTTTATGACATGATGTATAAATAAGTTAAAGTATATATTGATGATGTTATTATTAAATCCAAAATGCAAGTCGATCATGTACGTGATTTAAGAAAGTTCTTTAAAAGGTTACAAAAGTATAATCTTAAGCTCAATCCAACCAAGTGTGCATTTGGAGTTCCATGTGTAAGTCTATTGGGTTTCATTTCATGAAAGAGGCATCAAATTGGACCCTTTCATGGTAAAGGACATTCGAGAATTTCCATCTCCGAAGAATAAAATCGAGGTCATTAGTTTTCTTGGGAGTTTGAGTTATATAAGTAGATTCATTACTCAGCTCAGCAATACATGTGAACCGATATTTAAGTTGCTGAAAAAGGATGCTTCTATCAAATAGATAGACGAGTGTCAAGAATCATTTGGTAGGATCAAAGAATATTTGGCAAATCCTCCAGCGTTGGTCCCACTGATGAGTGATGATTTTACCACTAAGTTGCTGAAAAAGGATGCTTCTATCAAATAGATAGACGAGTGTCAAGAATCATTTGGTAGGATCAAAGAATATTTGGCAAATCCTCCAGCGTTGGTCCCACTGATGAGTGATGATTTTACCACTCATTTGCACCAAACATTTGTGCACACTACCATACCTTATAAGAAAATGAGACATCATCATGATTTAAATGCACTAATAACCACATTTTGTAGGTATATAGTTGAAAAGGTGAAAGATGTAGATCGGAGCTAAAAAGGGTCAAATAAAAGCAAAAGAAGTACAACTGGAGACCTGGAGCAGTTCAACCTCAGTTATCATGATCGCGGTCCTCAAGCCGCGGTTATGGTCAGTTAAGATGGTCAACATATGCGATCATGGAGCAAAACCGCAGTCGCATAGCTGTGATCGCGAGTCAGCGAGAATGTGACCTAGGGCAGTTTTTTAAAATTTCACAGACAAATCCCAAATCCTATATAGGAAAAAACCCTTTCTTCTTTAGGTATTTCTTACCTCATAGATATTTTTGAATTGAAAAAAAGAAACCCTAATTGGAAAAGTTTGTAACTACTCTTGGAGGCTTAATTTCTTAGTAATTTTATGAAGAGTAAATGTTTTGGATAATCCTTATGGTATATCACTCTTTACTTTATTCATGAGTAGCTAAGTAATTTAGTCTTGGGATTTTTTTAAAATTAATATGGGCTTTTATTAATAAAACAACAAAAAGAAAGGAATTATTACAAGGATGGACCAACCTATCAAAATTAGTCCATGTTTGGGCCTAATAAAATCGGACTATGAATAAAAAAACCCAACCCAATCTTCTCAATATTCTACTATATAAAAGTCCATAGAGCTTCCTAAATGTACTTTGTTGTCTTCTCCACTATTTGGGCTTCTTTACCGGTGAAAATCTAAGATGTCGGTAATCTTCAACCTTCAATTTGTACTGCTGGTCCTCTGGATCATCAACTCATGTCTTGAGAGCTCCATTATTTCTACTGTTAACAACTCTCAAATGTGAGTATTTTACCTCAGTGAACTCCATTAGTGCACTCCATCTATTTAGCTTATTCTTTATAACTTTAACCTTTTTTTCCTTGTTTATACTATTTCTCAGTTGTATTCTCTTGTAAATGGGATAGTTCTACTTTTTTGGTGCTAAAAAGTGGGTTTTAGGTCCTTGAATCAGATTACAAATCCAATTAAGTTCTAGTTCCTATTCTTTTTTTACTACCAATTCTTGCAAAATCCTCTTATTTCAAACTTGTTGATAGATTTAGAAGAGAGGGAGATAAGGGATGTATGGACCCACCATTCTTTGAATTGAAATCTACCTCTCAAGTTTTTTGATTAGATCAATCTCACAAAACCCTCCCCCTTTACTTGAAGTCCACTTTTGATGGCTGACTCTGTATAGGCTAGATAGTTTTTGGTGCTTGTGATTGCCCTCTTGTATTGTAAATAGGTACTTGCAAATTGGATTAGCTCTGTTATCTATGACTATATCCTTCAGCCTTTTGATCCTTTTTTCAGTGACAGTCGAATGTATGGACACTTTAGTTTACCACTATTAAGGATTTTCTTACCTTTGTCTTGTAATTGCTAAAGTATTGTTATGCTAAATCCACCATTATCAATTGTTGTGTTCGCTAAATGATCTACCAATTGATTCCCTTCCCTTGAAATGTTCTGAAATTTTACTTGTTTATCATGAAGCAATTTTGTGATTTGTTCAACATAATCTACCACATTACATGGTCAATCCCACTCTTTAGTTAAAATCTTCAACATAATAAGAGAATCTATTTGAAAGATTAACTTATTTAGATTAGACATACTACAATGGATTTCTTCTTGAAGCATGGCATATTCTTCATCCTCCATGTTAATAGTATCTGCAATCTGTACCCCCTATGCATACGTTAAATCCCCTTTTTTATCTCTCAGGCAAAACGCATAAAAACTGATCCCTGGATTCCCCCTAGAAGCTCCATCTGTATTATACGTCAACCAACCTTCTTCTGGAAATTACCATTTAACCTTTGTAAGCTTGATTGTAGATCTCTTTTATTATAGTTGCTGAAGAATATCTGTCCATATAGAAGGGAAAATTTTTCTGGGATTCCTCACTTTAAGTAAAATTCCAATATTTCTATTAATACTGAATATTACTTTATGAGTTGACAAAGATTTCCCTTCATGTTTTGCATTGTTTCTTCTTCTCCACAACTCCCATAAGATAATTCTAGGAACTTACTGATAGTAGCCTTAGTTGCACTCTGTTTTCCATCATTCCAACAGTAGGTAATGAGTTCTCTTAGAGTGGTTCCTTGCATATTGATACCTGCACAAGAAGAAAAATAGGACCAAGTCCTGTTAGCAGTGCCTTATTTTAGAAACACATGTGAAATTATTTCTTGATCAGGCATTGAACAACATCGGTATCTATTAGGCCCTTCTACTCCCTATCTTCTCAAATTTTCATCAACAGGCACGTTTTCTTTCCAAAATCTCCACATTAAAAATGCCATCTTAAAAGGTAGACCTTTCACCCAAATATTTTTATAAACTGCATTCCTCTCCTCCATTTGCCTAATATAATTCTAGGCTGACTAAACAGTGAATCAAACTTTCGACTCCAACATCCATATTGGACTGTCTACTCCTTGTCTATCCATTGGAATTCTGATGGATTCCATGAAATAATCTACAACTTCTTGTAAAAAAAGTTGATTCATCAGCTAAGCATTCCAAATTCCATTCTAAACCAAATCCTTTACCTGTTGGTATTGATTATCCCATTCTCTTGAATTCTGCAATAGTGTATATAAATCTCCTTCCTTTGTCCAATTATCAAACCAACTATTTGAATTTCCATTCCTTATTCTCTATAAAATTTGATACTCCACCAAGTCTCTTGCCTGTAACATCTTTTTCCATACCTAAGAACCAGCACTAGGTTTCCACACTATCTCATTTGGGTGCTTATTTTTGAAATACATATTCTTCACATATCTGCTCCAAATAGAATCCTTGGTTCTAAAGTTCCACCAAATCTTGCAAAATAAGGCCATTGACATATCTTTGATGTTCCTAAACCCCAGTCCTCCTTCTTTCTCAGGATAACATAGCTTACTCCATTTAACCCAATGTATACTCTTACCCCTTATGTGTGTGCTCCAGAAGAATTGAGAAAACATTCTTTGAATTGTATTGAGCATATTAAAAGGTGGATTATGTTGAATTAAAGTGTAATTATGTGTGGGTGTTATTGTGTTTGCATGGTTTTTAGTTGTTTAGTATGGATTCCACCATTGCTTGAGTTAATGAGTTGAAATTTGATGGGTGAAAACCCCAAATCTCCAAATGGGTTTGATGGGTAAAAATTCCAAATTCTAGAAACCCTTCATCATCCTTGAAGAAGAATGGAGATGAATATATGATAATCCATAACATCCTTAAAAGAGGGTTATAGGGGGACAAGGTAATAGTGGACAATTAAGTCTATGGTTTACTACCCTTTGCAATCTTAGAAATAAGTGTGATTGGAGTGTAAGCCATGTTAAGAGCATCATCCTAGAAATAGGGATGCTTGATTGAGGTTTTGGGTGATTATAACTTGTACCCTTGTTAGGTGCTCTAAAGAGTCAATGGGTGAAATCATTGTGGTTTTATTGAAAGATTGATCATGATGACTATAGACCTAGCCTATCCTTTACTTAACAACTAAGTTTCACGTTAAACTATCAACAACCCGCATGATTTTCCTTTAAGTAGACATAATCCCAAGATCTTCTCAAATCTTGATTTCAAACCAAAAGGTGTCATATTCGAGCATTGTTGATCAATAATTGTGACAAACCATTCTTAACTCAAATCCCCCAATTTAATTTACATGTCGTATTTGTTAGCATTTTGGGTACCCTTTTAGTAACTAGAACACCTATAGGATTTGATGTCTATAATTTTCTCCTTGTGGATTCAACCCCAACTCTAGTTGGGTTATTGACAATGACGGCCTCACCCCTCAATTATGGGAGTGAGTTAAGTGTTATCAGAATAGAGTCATTGCCTGGGAGTGGAATATAGATTTCACTTGTGTAGTGTAATTCTTACTTGGGGAATACCCAGGGTGGTATAATTTACTTTATTTATTATTTTTGATCTTTTTTAGACAATCAAAGTGTTAACAAAGCAATGAGTGATTGTGCAAGAAATTCTTTGATGTCCCTCTAGATGATGATGGCACACTAAATGAAGCGTGACAAACAAGGGCAATTTGTATCCCACGAACTAATGGGAACGGAGTCTTCCATGTGACTAGCGTCATGCTTCACATGTTGCAAATGAAAGTATTGTATAGGGGTCAAGACTTTGAGGACCCAAATATCCATTTGAAGAATTTTGTGGAAGTGTATGCATCGTTCAATATAGCACACATTACTCAAGAATCCATTTCGACTTTACCTCTTCCAATTCTCACTAATGGGCGAGGAAGTTTTATGGCTCCGCTCACTTCCACCCAGCTCAATTACATCTTGGGATGAGCTTACTACGGTGTTTCTTAATAGATATTTCCCACCTTAAAAAATGCTTTAAAAGCAGGGCAAGATTGTGAATTTTTGACAAATCAATAGAGAGTCATTGTTTGAAGCTTAGGAGAGGTTTAATGGTAAGCTAGCTCAAAGCACAAATCATGAAGTCCCAGAGAAGATGCTTCTCAAGATCTTCTACTGTACCCTTGATTCATTAAATAAAATATTGTGGATAATGCGGTGGGCATTTCCCTAGTGAAGTTGCACCACAATGTGGCCTATCCATTGATTGGAGTAGTGTTAAAGCAAAATCGGGGTTGGCATACCCGAGAAATTGAAGCTCCCAAGATCCCTTCTACTACTTTCATGGTCGATAATCAACAAAGAAATCGAAATAAAGAGAAGGAGAAGAACATGGAAAAAATAATGACCCAACTTGAACTCTTGACAAAGTATGTTATGTGTGCACCCGTGAAAGCGACAAATGCCATAGCATCAAAATCTAATGAAAATGGTGAAGAAGCAAAGAAGTTGGATGAGGAAATCTGGTATTTGGCTAACTACTCGGGGGGTTCCCGACATGCCTATCAAAGGTAAGGTGAGAACCAAGGTTGGATGGACTACGAGAGGGATAGAGATTAGAGAGATTAGGAACGCGATTATGACCATTATGTTCCCTCTTGTGATCTAGATAAGGACAAGGATTCAAGGGCAAGTAACCCCAAAAAATTCAAGACTGAGGATATGTTAGAAAAAATATTGAATAGACTGAAGGTAATAACAAAATGGTTCATGAGTGGAATGGTGACTTTCTAAACTTTCCCAAACCGTGGTGTCTCACTCCACCTCTATTAAGCAATTGGAGACCCAAGTTGGGAAACATACTATGCATCTAAATACTATGCCTAGAGATAGACTCCCTAGTGACACGACTTCTTATCCAAAGAATGAAGCTCAATTTCTATTGTCACAAAGAGTAGAAAAACCCTTAATGAAATGCCCAAAGTAAAGGCAAAGGAGGTGTTACCTCAAAGTCAAGAAGGAAATGATGAGAAGGAAACCGATAAAACTGATGAAGAAGTGGTTGAGATTATAAAACCACAAAGTGAAGAAAGGCCTACAATCCAAGTTCTTCCCCCATTCCCTCAATCACTGCATAAAAAAGAGAAAGGTGACAAATTGAGTAAGTTCATAGAAAAATTAGCAATCTACCAATTAACATCCCATTGCTCGAAGCAATCCAATAGATCCCAAGATACGCTAAACTAATGAAAAAGTTAATGTCCAAGAAGAAACTTATTGAAGATAAAACCATTGAGGTGACTCATGGTAATAGTGCTATCATGGATAGTAAGCTTGCAGAAAAGAAAGATGACCCTTGAGCATTCACCATCCCTTGTACAATAGGGACGCATGAGTTTGAAAAAGCTTTTTGTGACCTTGGTGTGAGCATCAACTTAGTACCTTTTGTCATCTACAAGAAACTCAAAATGGATGTCCCTACACTGACCTCTATGCGAATTCTCATGGTGGATAGGTCCATCAAAAAGCCATCGGATTTTGTTTAATGTCCTTTTTTAAAGGGGATAAGTTTAAACTCCTGGCGGACTTTGTGGTATTGTATTGTGAAATGGACCAAGAGGTACTTATTATCTTTGTTCGTCCTTTCTTGGCTACCGGAAGGATCATTGTCGATTTAGATATAGGGGAAATAAAGTTTAGGGTGCAAGAGGATTAGGTCTCTTTCAAAATATGCAAGACAAAAATGCAAACCACAAAGCTCAAAGTTATTTTTGTGGTGGATGTGGAGAATGAGAGGGTGAATGAGGAGGGAATCGATGACCCACCTTGAGTATTGGAGAGAAAGACATCGTGCCACGACAATAACTAAGGTGTTATGTGGGAGGCAACCCACAAATACCACGAAAGTGGATTGTATACTTTTATCACATTTATGTAGTATAGATGTTAGATTTTTCATAAGAATAACTCATGCATTTGTGGCACTATAGAAGTACGTTGGATGAGCTTGGAAAGGGGGAAGTGTGTATTCTTGCTTTGAAAAACTAAACAAGGGAAAAATTGGTAAAAATAGAGCTAAGAACTGAACAGGGAAAAACAGAGGAGCATAACTGCTCTCAGTTACCGCGATCGCGGTCCTCAAGCATGATTTTGGTCACCCGCGTGTCTGTGATTGCGGCCACCTGACCGCGGTCGTGGTTACTTTAGCCATTTAATCCCTAATTTCCCTCATTTCTCTCACGATCCCTTTCATGATTGTACTGTCTAATTTGGGCTAGATTATGGCCAAGTTTATGAGCTATCCAACAATATCCTTGCATCCCCTTGCATCATAACTCTAGTAGGTATCATGAATCTATGCTTTTATTTTTCAAAATAATCCCTAGAGTACATGATTAAGAGAGGGCCTAAAGTTTTGATTACTATGTTTTCCATGTTGTCATACTTTTTGTTGGTTTGGTGATAGCTTATTGAATAAGGTGTGCACACAAGTGAGAAAATCTTGAGTACCCAATAATGTGCAAAAAGTATAGACAAATAAGATCTATACACCAAGTGTTTGACATGTTGCCCAAATGAACTTTCAATAGTGATAATTGTATTCAAAAGGGCACAATTAAAAGCTTATTTGCATTGATCAGTTGGTATATCTATAAATTCACATTGTAGATCATGCTAGTAGCCTAAAAACTTAGGAGGGTTTTAAACATGGGGAGATGGCACGAAACCAGCCTAAGGAATCACGACCGCAATCATGATCACGGCAATGCGATCGCAGTCTTGACTCGCGATAGCGATAATCGAGGCTAGGTCCCTGCCATGCCTAAAATCTTGCACTCCTAAATTTTTATCGTAGTTTTATCAAGCACCTTTTCCAGCGAGTACTAGTGAACAATGAGGTAAAATTTGTATGATAAAATGTCATTGATTGATATAATGAGTGCCTAGTGTTTTTAGGACAACCTCATAGGCAAGTATGATTACATCCGATTCATGGCACTAGAGTACCACTCTCACTACTATAGTGATCTTTGGAGGACAAAGATGCTCCCGGAAAGAGGGATTTTCTTGGGAATGTACCAGAGAAACTACCAATATTTCATGACAAACTTGAAGCTATAGGGTGGCAATACTTTGCTCCAGAGCCCTGTGTTGCAAATGCACAATGGGCACGTGAATTTTATGCCAACATCAGTGAAGTGTCCCTTTAGGACCTATTCAATGTAATTGTTATGATTTGGGGTAAACCGGTAAATGTTGGGCTAAGCAAATCAATGATGTTTATGGGCTCACACATTCAGACATGGGTGAATAAGCAAAGGGTTTTAAACCAGGAAGTTGGTTAGCACAATGGCTATACCTTGGAAAAGAAGTCTCTTGTACAAATACTAAAAGCAACATCTCCATGAACGACTTCACTTTCAGGGCTTGGTTATGGCTGCACATTATTTGTAGTTCAGTCTCTCCTTGCACCCACATTACAGTAGTCCCAAATCTGTATGCTCGAATGGTTGCTTGTATTCTAGATGGCATCACTTTGGATATTGGTCAGATTATAGTCAATGAGATGGATCATTTTAAGAACCAAGGTGGTGCGCATCTCTTCTTCCCCTCATTGATTATTGAGCTTTGCAGAAGAGCGAGGGTTGAAAAGTATGATAGTGATACGTGGGTATCCTAGTGCTCCCATCTACCCCTTGAGGATTCAAGGAGAGGGCGCACCTGGCAAAGAAAAGACGCAAAATATTGACTTTGAAAATCCAGCATGTATTGAGCTTGAGTCTCATAGGCCAACTACTACCGAACCTATTGAGGAGACTGGAGTTGATATTGCAGCCATCAAGGAGCTTGTGTCTAGTTTTCCCCAATGACCAGGAGAGCATTCTACCACCCATCATTCATATGTGTCATAGGCCGATTATGAGAAGTACAGAGAGGACCCAAAGAAGCAAGAGGCTACCATTGTTAAACTTGAGAAATCCTACTCCTCATTGGTAGTGTCACATTGAGACCTCTGGATTGAACATAAAAAAATGGTTACAAGAGAGAAGAATAGGGATGAGTTCTTTATCAAGATGTGGAAGGGGGTGAAGGGTCTATAAAAGATCCTAAAACCCCGAGATAGACTTCCTTCCTCTTGGGTGGAGAGTGATGATGAGGCCCCAGCCGAGTGGACTAGTTTTGAGGAGAATGGTGATAATACAGAATCTAAGAGTGAAAGAAGCCCTTGATGCAGTTTCAAGGAACACCCTTATCTTTTTTATCCTTGATTATTTATATAGTGGGAACACTATTGTCCATTTAGTTGGGGTGTTTCCTTATTCATTTGATTTGGGCCTATATTATTAATATTTCTGCTTACTTTTATGCTCTTTTGGATGATTCTTAGTTTTATTTAGGTTGTAATATTCAGACACTCTGATGGTGTCCACATTTGCATGGATTAGTTACTTTGTTCTTCATTTTCTACTTTAGTTTAGTTTTAATCGATGAGTTTTTCCTTGTGATAGACTGAGTGACGACATTCTTAAGGGGAAAGCATCGTAATTGGGTTTTTAACCATAGATGCAGGGGAAGTCTGAGTACCAGTGGCATCATGGTCAATGCAAGAGAAGTCTGAGTACCTGTGAGATTGATGATTTGGGGATAACACTCATACCAATTGGTGAATTATAAGTAGCCATATGGGTGGTCCACTCGTATTAGAGCCACAATGTGAGAAATCAACTTAGGTTGTTGCAGTGATTATCAAATTATGTGTGGTGCGGATGCAAAACAAACAACCCCGTTTATCTAAAATTTTTATGAAATTTGAGGGCATGGACGTGAGCAACCATGTGACAAAACTTTTTCTCTTTCTATGATTCCAAAAATTGACTTCGGAATAATAGTGAATACTTCATCTTTGTCTCTAGCGGGATAAAAAATTAAACCCCCTTAACGAGATTCGCTTGTCATGTATGTGAGCTTAATTGTCTACATCTCATGTGTACTTATACTATCTAGAGCTTGCCCCAATAGTATTTCAAAGCTAAATTTTGATTGTTTTTGGTTGGTTAAATGATCATAGGACATTTTGTGACATTGGAAGCCGACTCTAGCCTAAAAATCCTACCAATACATAGGAGTTACCCCTAGTCACCCTCTTTATGCCTTTGGACTTTTCTTTGTCAAACACATTACAAGTCGTGACCTTTATATTTCTTCTCTTTTGAACTCTATCCTTCTTGAACTTAAGGATACAAGTTGAGGCTAAAATCCTAAGTTAGGGGTGGTGAAAGTTAAAGGAAATATAGTTGGGCCACGAATTCATAAAAAGATGCCTACGTGCTTAAGTAAATAAAACATTTTGATCTGAAGAAATAAAAGATCCCACAAAGGAATAAAAGGCATTATTTATTCACATAAAAAAAAGAGAAAAAAATGGAAAGTGCGAAAACAAAGAAAAGGCAAAATAGTAAAAGAAAAAGAAGTGTCCCAATAGCAAAAAAGTAAAGAGAATGTGATGTCGAAGTTCAAGGAGGGTTTAGCCCTATTGTCCTAAGATTATATCCTACCCTGCCCTAAACCTATATTATAAGATCAAAAAGCCCTTTGTGATTCCCAATCGAGTGTGGTGATTGTAGTGACGATTGAAAAATAGGGGCAAGCCTATGGCATGGTACTTGTTAGTATGGAGAATTTCTTGAGAGAGAGAGTGTGTTTGCACTTAAAATTCCTTGTTGTATGATTAGTAACAAGGTGTGTAAAACCTTCTTTCTTGTAAGAAGGCATGTGAACAAGTTAAGGTGGGTAATTTTGTCATCCTCCGCACAATGAGATAAAAAGGGGGTATAACTTGGTTGTAGTCAACAAGTGAGTTGTTTCTAGAGTATTAGTGGTCGTTACATGGTTGTTCCTTAAAGTCTAAAGCATCTTTTAAATATTCCATTTTATTGAGGAGTGTTGTTGAAACCATTTTTCCTATGTGCAAATAGCTTTTTGTAGTAGCCATCAAGTTTAAGTCATCTTGATCATTGGGTGATTGAATGAGGACATACATATGAAATTGTCTCATAGAAAAGGGTGGTGTTGGTTGAGGACAAGAAAAGTTTTAAGTTGGGGGTGTTGATGTTGATGAGTGGTGAATATAGCACTTATTTGCACCACTTTTGTACACACTACCATGCTTGTGTAAGAAAATGAGACATCATCATGATTTAAATGCACTAATAACCACATTTTGTAGGTATATAGTTGAGAAGGTGAAAAGATGTAGATCGAAGCTAAAAAGGGATCAAATGGAAGCAAAAAGGAGTGTAGTTAGAGACCTGGAGCAGTTCAACCTCAGTTACCGCAACCGCGGCGGTCAGTTAAGGTGGTCAGCATAATGCGATCGTGGAGACCAACTCAGATGCATAGCTATGATCGCGGTAAAACCTGCGAGATCGCGGTTCAGCGCGAATATGACCCAGGGCAGTTTTGTAAAATTGCATAGACAAATCCCAAATCATATATAGGCAAAAACCCTTTCTCATTTTTGGGTATTTCTTACCTCGTAGATATTTTTGAATTGAAAGGAAGAAACCCTAATTGGGAAAGTGTGTAACTACTCTTGGAGGCTTGATTTCTTAGTAATTTTGTGACGAATGAATGTTTTGGATAATCCTTATTGTATATGTCTCTTTACTCACTTCGTGAGTAGCTAAGTAATTTAGTCTTGGGATAATGTTGAACTAAAGTGTAATTGTGAGTGGGTGTTTTTGTGTTTGCATGATTTTTAGTTGTTGAGTATGGATTCCACCATTGCTTGGGTTAATGATTTGAAATTTAATGGGTGAAAACCCCAAATATCCAAATGGGTTTGATGGGTGAAAACTCCAAACTCTAGAAACCCTTCATCATCCTTGAAAGAGGGGTAGAGGTGAACATATGGTAATTCATAACATCCTTAAAAGAGAGTTATAGGGGGGAAAGTAATGGTGGAAAATTAATTCTATGGTTTACTACCTTTTCCAATCTTAGAAATAAGTGTGATTGGAGTGTAAGCCATGTAAAAAGCATCATCCTAGAAATAGGGATGCTTGATTGGGGTTTTGGTTGATTATAACTTCTACACTTATTAGGTGCTCGAAAGAGTCAATGGGTGAAATCATGTGGTTTTATAGAAAGCTTGGTCATAATGATTATATACCTAGCCTATCCTTTACTTAACAACTAAGTTTTATGTTAAACCATCAACAACCCGCATGCTTTACCTTTAAGTAGACATAATCCCAAGATCTCCTCAAATCTTGATTTCGAATCAAAAAGTTTCATATTCGTGCATTGTTGATCAACAATTGTTACAAACCATCCATAACTCAAATCCCCTACTTTAATTTACATGTCGTATTTGGTAGCATTTCGGGTACCCTTTTAGTAACTAGAACACCCATAAGATTTAAAGTTTATAATTTGTTCCTTGTGGATTTGGCCCCAACTCTAGTTGGGTTATTGACAATGACCACCTCACCCCTCAATCATGGGAGTGAGTTGAGCATTATCACCCACCTGAACCTAGTATGCCTTTATTTATATTTGTCGGTGATGGATAATTCCTTTGGTTGTGTGTTAGGACTACATGATATCATAGGCAAAAAAGAACAAGAAAACTATTATTTGAGCAAGAAATTCACAAGTCATGAGGTAAAATATGCTCTTTTAGAAAAAACATGTTGTACCTTAACTTGGGTCGCCCATAAACTGAAGCATTATTCCTCGTCCTACATGACTTACCTCATATCTCAAATGGATCCTTTGAATTATATCTTTAAAAAATCTATGCCCACAGGTAGACTAGAAAAGTGGCAGATTTTACTTACAGAGTTCGACATTGTGTATGTCATTCGTACCACTATGAAGGCACAAGCATTGGTCAATTATTTGGAGGAAAACCCAATTAATAATGAATATGATCCTTTATGAACTTACTTTCCCGATGAAGATATTAATTCAATTGAGGAAGAAGTTCAAGATGATAGTCACGCATGGAAATTGAATTTTGATGGGGTGGTCAATGTTAAGGAAGTGGATATTGTAGTGGTTCTTGTCTCACCAACCGGTCACCATTATCCCGCCACAACACGACTTTGTTTCTTTTGTACTAATAATATAGCAGATTATGAAGCTTGCATCATGGACTTAAATATGGCAATAAATCTGGATGTACATGAGTTAGTAGTGTTTGGAGATTCTAACTTGCTCATTCGACAAAGTTAAGGTGAATAAGAAACTAGAGATATCAAGCTCATTCTATACAAACAGTGTTTACAGAACCTTAGCAAAAGGTTCAAGTCTATCGAGTTCAGATATATTCCCAGATTCCATAATAAGTTGGCTGATGCTCTGGCTACCTTAGTTTTAATGCTTTCATGCCCAGTAAATACATATATTGACCCATTGGAGATATAGATTAAGGAACAACATGGTTATTGCAACACAATTAATGCAGATCCAGATGATGAGCCATGGTACTATGACATCAAGCGTTTCCTAAACACAAAAAAGTATCCAACACACGCCAATGCAGATCAAAAAAGGACTATTAGGTTACTCGCTAGTGATTTCTTCTTAAATGGGGAGATTTTGTACAAACAAACTCCAGATTTGAACCTATTGAGATGTATTAATATTCAGTAAGCTGAAAGAATCATGAATGAGGTACATTCAGGGGTATATGGTTCGCACATGAATGGTTTTGTTCTAGCGAAAAAGATTATGCGAGCAGGACACTATTGGTTGACTATTGAGCGAGATTGCTTTCGATTTGTTCGCAAGTGTCAGTAGTGCCAAATTCATAGCGACTTGATTCACTCACCGCCTTTAGAGTTGCATTCTACATCCACTTTTTAGCCCTTTGTTTCTTGAGGCATGGACGCAATTGGTCTAATTGAACCAAAATCTTCCAATGGACATCGATTCATACTGGTCGTTATCGACTACTTCACCAAATGAGAAGAAGATGATACTTTAAAATCAATCACAAAGAAAGTAGTAGTGGACTTTGTTCATTCAAACATCATATGTCATTTTGGTATACCAAAGACTATTATCACAGACAATGTTGTCAATATTAATAGTCATCTGATGAAGGAGGTCTGCGAGCAATTCATGATTATGCATCGTCATTCTACCCTTTATCGACCCAAAGCAAATAGAGACGTCGAAGCAGCAAACAAAAACATTAAAAAGATTCTTAGGAGAATGGTCCAAGGATCTAGACAGTTGCATGAGAAACTCTATTTTGGTCTTTTAGGATATCGTACAACTATCCACATATTGACCGGTGCAACTCCTTACTTATTAGTCTATGGGACCGAGGTTGTGATACCTGCAGAAGTCAAAATTCCCTCCCTTCAAACCATTGTTGAAGATGAGATTGGCGATACTAGATAGGTCAAGTCTAGACTAGAACAATTATCATTGATAGATGAAAAAAGGCTAACAGCATTTGCTTTGGCCAATTTTACCAGCAAAGGATGGCAAGAGCTTACAACAAGAAGGTACGTCCTAGAAAATTCGAAGTCAATCAACTTGTTGTGAAACACATCCTTCCCCACCAAGAAAAAGCTAAAGAAAAATTTTCTCCAAATTGGTAAGGCCCATACGTGGTTAAATAAGTACTATCAAATGAAGCTTTGCAACTTGTGGATATGGAGGGAAAAAGGGCAGAGGTGGCTGTCAATGCTGACTCAGTCAAAAGATACTATATTTGACACACTTGGGCTTAGCATTCTCAAATTGGAATGACGAAAGGCCATCATTCTCCTTAACTAACAGTCATTAATTGTAGACACGTGATTTTTTATCCTCCCCGAATTTTAATTTATTTACCGATATTAAATATTTATAATTTGGTCCGATATTATTTTACCTTTTATTTCATTTTTAATAAATTTTCAATTAAAAATAAATAAATAAATTTACATTTTGAAGTAATTTATTTTTATTTAAAAAAATCAAAATATATTATCCTTTTAAATTTTAATAAATAAGCCAGTAGTTTTTATACTACCTTAATTATATTTATTTAAAGCTATTTATAAACTTTTATTGTATTTTCTTAAAATATAAAAGTTAATTAGTTATATTTATATTTGTCATAACTATTATTTTTTTATTTTACTTATGTAATCATTTATTTTTATTTATTATTATTAATAGACAAAAAAGAATTCTTTTTCAAAATTTAAATTCCCACCTTATTTGATAGTTTCTTTAACTGTTCCCCCTAAGACACCCCATATTTAAGGATTTTAAGTTGCGTTCATTATCATCAACAATGTATCAGACAAAATCTGAGAAAAAAATTAGACACTAAAAGAGAAGAGAAAAACCAGAGAAAAACAAAAACATTAGATAAAAGAGAGAAAGAAAGAAAGTTGAAGTTGGGTTTCCATTCGAGTTCCAGTGACAGTTTCTTCCTTCATCACAGGTTCTATTCAATCATGTATCATTTATTTTGTAAATTTTATTGTGAAAAGCATGAATGAAAATGTTTGAATGATTTCAATGCACTATGTACTATGTATGTTTGATTATGTGAACTATTATCATATGTTATGCATTTAAGTTATCGAGCGTCTATATATTAGTTCAATTAAAATGCAGTATTTTAATATCATAAAAAGGGAAAAGAAAAAGAAAGACAGATGTAGCAATATACACTGATATATGCATGTATTCACTGGTATAAACACAGATGCACACCCACACTGTTTCACATATACACACAGCAAATAGACCACATACCAACACTCTCCTCCATTTTTCGGATACATATACTCACACACTGCACGTATATAAAAAAAAGCAGGGGGATAAATCGAGAGAACAGACTAAATAAGACGAGATTGAGAGAGTGAAAGGGAAGGGAAAATCAGTGACACTAAAATGAGAGAGAGATTGAGAAATTAAAGTTGAAGAAGAAAAAGGAAAATTGTCAGTTTTTCTTTGAATTTTTCGGCGAGTTTCTCACTGAAAATCCATCAAAAAACTCATCATTCCCTGAATCCACTCCATTTCTTATCGAAAGTTGACCCCTATGATTGATTTCGCTGACCACTCGCCAACAAAAGTCGTTCCAACCGCCAGCACTGCTCCCCTCTTTTCCTTTTTCCCTTTCCCATCACTAATCCACTAACAAACTTGCTGGATTTGATCACTGGCAAATAAACTAGATCAACCGATCCTTTTTCCCCTTTTCCACATCGCTATCTTACCGAAAAATGCTGGGATAACTACCAAAAAAATCCAGATCCTCGTTACTGCCGGCGAACTACCATAGCCTAGATGGCACGCTCTTCCAGAGCTCCAGCTACCACGAAAACAACCATGGCTGACAGTTATCCCTTCTCTTTCGATCGTCTCTCAACTCCCGGTGTCCCGTCGTCCCAGCGTTGCCCTTGATCCTTCTTTTGTTCGTTGTTTCTTCTCAGAAGAAAATTATAGGCGAAGCTCCATCAGAGAACACCAACAACCATCGCCGCTCGATCTGTCTCTGCCGCCACCAGTCACAAAACTTTCATTTGAAAGAATTTTTTGCTTAAAAATCAATATGAATATCTTTATTCTTATTATTATTTATTTATTTTCTTTATTTTATTTAGTTTATTTATTCATTGTTATTAATAAATTTTAATAATTATTTTGTTAAATTAGTTAATTGTCTTAAATGAATTTTGCTCATAGTTTATTGTCAAATTTAGGTGACATTTCAAATAGGCAAGCTTCTTAACACTAGGTAAAGTTTAGACTCATTCAAAATTCTTGTCTCGATTAAGAATGCGGAGTACGCATCTTTTTGAGATATTTTAAAAATAATTCAAGGATGCAATGATGCATCTTGACAAATATTTTTCTAAAATTAATTTTTCACCGATTTAACACAAGAGATTTTAATAATTTAGTATATTAAAAATGAGCTAATTTTGGTCTTAACACAATTTATCAAAATAGTTTAAGTACAAGTCAATAAAAGCGACTGTGCTAGAACCACGGAACTCGAGAGGTACCTCACACCATAATAAGAGTCATTTTTATTTGACTAGGGATTCAAAAAGGTGACTTGGAACACCATAACTTGATTCCAAGTGGCGACTCTAAAAAATAATAAAGATAGTCCCTATTAAAAACTGTCACTTTAATTGGAAAAATCTTTTGACCCTCTGACAAAAAAAGGGGTGTGACATCTGTGGCGACTCCGCTGGGGACATATAGGAATTCGAGCTTTTGATATTGACTTTTACTAGCTTTAATTATTTTTATATTATGTTTGTTTGCCTTATGTGCTACTTGTCATTCATTTACTGCTTTAATATTGTTGAACTATTTTATAAATTGTCTTCTCTTATGCACCCCCTCTGAGTCTCTGAAATAGGATAGAAGGAATGTAGTGTATGCATCCTACTTTATTTTTGAGATAGTCAGAGTGTCAAGATACCTAGAGAAGTATTATAGTCACACATATTAAGCGGGGTTCAAATTGGCAACGAAAGCGGAGTAGTACTACTACCGAACAACTTCTCCCTCCCTGACTCGAGTGTCCACTCGGGTAAGCCAGTCTAGACACCTATCTCTATTAGGCTAAACTTAGAAAAATTGAAACTCAAAATCTAGTTATCCCGATTAGGTTCTTCTTTTTTATATCATGTGCATTTGACTTAGCGGGACTCGGCACAAGGGTCGGGTCTATCTAGGGCAGGTGACCCACTTTATAATGATCAACATGTGAATCCTACGTACTCTTTAACATTTGTTTGGAAGGCTATTTGACTGTTGACCGGCTTTTAGGCAACTTTGAAATGCAAGAGATTATATTATTCTCAAATTTAGTGAATAAATTTTCAAAGAAAAATTTACTTTTAAAACAAAGGAAAAATTTTAAATATATAGTAACATAGTTTTACGGTCTTCATGAACTACAAGGGTCCGATTCTCACTCTTTAGTGGGATACGTAGAAAATCCTTTCCAGGATATGACCCTTTCTTATAAAATAAAAATTTTCTAATTTATTGAGAGATATTTTTTCAAAAAAAAAATAAAAATGAATGAAATAAATGACTGTTTTTCATTAATAATATTATTTTCTCCTTCTTTTTTTTCTTATCCTAAAGTTTAATTTTTAATACAAATTTTAATATCCTGGATCTTTAGGGATCGTGAACAAAATTTTTATAAAATAATAAAATATGTAAACATATATTTTAATAGTCCTGAACCTTTAGGGGTCATGAGGCTGAAATTTTTATACAATTTCATACATAAAACAATTATTTTTCCTTCTTTCTTTCTCTCTAAGTCATTTTATTATCTTTTCTTTTTGTTAAGCGTACTTAATTAGGGGGTATTTCTTCCAAATACATGGTTAAAATTTTCTAGAGGTCTATTGGTGAAAAATTTTAATTAGAGTCGGTCTAAATGTCACTCCTAAAAGAAATGTTGGCATTCATGTTTTTCACACTTTTTAAATTTGAATGAAATTATTTTTGCATCTGAGTCAAGTTTAATGGCTGCATTAATTCTCACGAGTCAAATTAAAAATTTAAAAATTAATAAGTTAAGTCCTGCCTAAGTCTAGACATTTTCTAATCTCATGTCCTTGTCAATAGGCATAAAATGTCACTTTCTGTTTGTGGAAAGTGTCAAAAGAGGAAAAGAAATGGGGATAAAACTTCACAGGTAGTGGACTGTGCCCCTTTGCAGCTTTGGTTTTGGTGGAACGAAATGGATTCATTTGATTATGATGAGATACATAAGTATTCATATTTTTTGACAAGTATCATGACAATCAACTCTAGTAGGGAGGTGGTTGATGCATTACTGACTTTCTGGGACCCAAGGAACAATGTATTTTGCTTTTCAAATTTCGAGTTGACTCCTTATTTAGAGAAGATAGCGGCTTATGTTGGATGTGGGGTTATGCTTCGAAAAAAACTTATAGCCCCAAGACTCATATCGATAAACAGATTCAACAAGCTAATGAACATACAGAACTTAAAAGAAGAATCAATGGAAAAAGGTTGGTTCTCCTTGCAGTTCTTATATGAAAGATACAAAAGGCAAGAGGGGTTTGAGAAGTTTGGTAAACAACTCTGTAACAAGGGAAGTTTTGAGGCTTGGAAAGTTCATAAATGATTTGTATTCATGGTAGCCTTTTTAGGCACTATGGTCTTCCCGAGGAGAGAGAGAGAAGAATTAAAATTCATTTAGCAGGAGTGGTACATATACTGATTAAGAAAAAATATTACACTATGGTAACAATGATCTTGGCTGATATTTGTCGTGCTCTGACCGTTTGTCAAAAGGGAAAAGGTTTTTTAGGGATGTAATATCTTGCTACAGCTGTGAATTGTAGAGCATCTTTATCAACATCCTACGATGGCGAGATTTATTCCTGAACGATTCAATCACATTAAGGATTATGAGAAAAAAATTAGAGAAATATAAGTGCCCAGAAGGAATAAGAGATTGGGATAAGCTTTTTCGTTCTCTGATGGCAAATAAAATCACTTGGAATCTCCCTTGATTCCCTTAGAGGCAAGTCATAAATAGTTCTGTCATTCAATCGTTCTTGTTATTAATGGGTATTAGGGGTGTTCAACTGTATGTTCCATTGAGAGTTCTATGTCAGCTAGGCAAGCGCCAAATAATTCCAACAATAAAAAACATAAAAGAGTTTGTGTTTGAGGTTAGACCAGAGATTCCTCTTTCGGAGGGATTGGCCTAGTAGATTTGGGATGGTTGACATCTCATGGGAATTGAAACAATGGTCATAGAGCATGAGAAAGAAGAAGTACACCAGACTACCATTAATGGTTTGAAAAACAGCCACCTCCACCAGTCAGACTGGAAAGATTGGTTAAGGGACCCATTGATCAAAAAGTTGCAATCAGGATAGGGATCGAGAGATCCATGCAAGAACATCATGATGCCAAGCAAGCTTTAAGACCAAAATTAGTGTGCGCTAAGGAAGCCTTGATTCAACAACAAATGGATAGGGATGCAGAGAATTAAGTGAGAGTTAAGAAAGAATGATTGGAGGTGGAGAGAGATTATCAGTCCACTATTCGGGTGCTAAATGCTGATATAGAACTAGCAAGGGCAAGAATAGAAGAACAACAGAGGGAATTTGCTAAAGAGAAAGCTAAGTCAGCGGATATTGAGGTTGCAATTCGAGGACAAATAAAATTGGATACAACTAGGGCGACACATATTGCAGAATTCACCGCCAACAGATGCAAGAAGTTGAAAAGAACATGCAAGAAGAATTTGATCGAGAGAGATCTTAGTAGATACATGAAAGAGGGATACTACAAAAACAACTGGAGGTTGCTTCCGCTCGTGAACAACGTCCAAGAGAGATTATTGATTCTCGAGACTAGCAGGACCAAGAATGGGATCAAGTCTTCAGTTTTCTTTGAGAAAAGGTCCGTCGTGTAGCGCAGGATACCACCAAAATGGGTTTGGACTACCAGCAGTTGAATCGTGAAGAATTTTTGGCACAAGTACCAATTTTTGCCCAGCGTCTTACCACTTCATTGGAGGAGATATACTTGGGTTTGGGAGGTCATATCAAGCTGAAGTATGCTTGATTGAGCAAGTTGAAGTTACTAGAATCAGTTGAATACCTTGAGACATTAGGGTTTGGTTGTATGGATGGATAGTTGTTTTCTTTATCATAGTTTTTCAGTTTCAGTTTTAGAACCTCTTGTTAGTTGTTATGTTTGTTAGTTAATTTTATTTGTTTAATTTTAGTTTAATTTGTCAGATGTCAGTTAGTAGGTTTTTATTTTAGAAGTTATGTCATTTGTTTTGTCTTATTTGTCTTCGAAAATTATGGAATGTAATGAAATTGGCCATTTATTTATATAGATTACATATATTTTACTTCACTTACTTTATTTATTTTCTTAAAACTAATCAAACAAAAATCAATCATTTTTGTTAAATTTTTCCGAACTACGCATGATCCGATTCATGTCCTGTCATGATACGTAGGTAACCGTCCAAAGAGTTCGATCATAAATTTTTGAAAAGTGCACCTACAAAAATCGGGATTAAACACAAAGCCTTCCACGATAGGTTGAAAAATGCATATAGAAGCATAACATACAACATGGCATTATAATGTGTTAAATATGTAACACTCACCTGTTTACTACTTGGTTACAGAAAAGATAAAGTAATTGGTGGTTGGTTTGTGGTTTACAACAACATATATAAAGGAAAGAGAAAAATGACCCGAAAAGAGTGTGTAGGGTCTGACAGTGAGGAAAAGCAAAACCAGTTGATTACGCAAGAATTAGCATCAGCGGAAGAAAATAAGTTATTGAAACAAAAGATAGCAGAGATGTACCAAGCTTGGTCGAATGGACAAGCCCCTCCTTCTTCAATCCCTAGTACTTTTACCATGCGCCCACCAAATCCATCTATCATAAACAACCCACTTTTTACTCTTGTAGCACTGGCTACTGCGGTTCCTCAATCGACAGTACAGAAGAATATTGGTAAACTAAGTCATGATCAATTGTATCCTTATAAAGTGACTTTATACCTTCAAATCCAAATTATCATGCTCATCAACACATTTATCCTATTGTTATTGAGAGGACTGTTAAAAATGAAGGGCAAAAAGAGATGGCTAGGAAAGTGAGGAGTTTGGAGTAGAGTATGAGAAATATGCAAAGATTAGGAGGACCAAAACGTGTTTCATACAAAGATTTGTGTCTGTTTCCTGATGTCCATTAGACTCTAGGGTTCAAAATGCCAATGTTTGACAAGTATGAAGATCATGGCCATCCTATAGCTCATTTGAAAAAGTTCTGCAATCAATTAAAGGGAGCAGGAGGAAAAGAAGAATTATTGATGGCTTACTTTGGAGAAAGCTTAGCAAGGATAGCTTCTGAATGGTTTATTGACCAAGACATTTCTTGTTGGCATGTATGGGATGACATAGCTGGGGATTTTGTTCAGTAATTTCAATATAATACCGAGATAGTTCTAGATCGCACCACACTTCCCAATATGAGAAAAAGGCAACTGGATATTTTTAAGAGTATACTGTTAGATAGAGAGAGCAGGATACAAGATTAAGACCATCGATAAAGGAGTCTTAAATGATTGATATCTTTTTACAGGCATAAGAACCTGATTATTTCTATCATTTGCTTTCTACTATTGAAAGCACATTTGCTGAGGTCATTAAAGTTGGAGAGATCGTAGAGAATGGAATTAAGTCCAAAAAGATTATCACCCAGGCTGCTTTGAAAGAAATAACACAAGCAATTCAAAATGATTCAGGAAGTTTTGGTGAAAAGAAAAGAAAAGAGGATGTAGCTACTATTGTGCCAAGTCCACGACAAAATTTGAGAGGTGCATGTCACCCTAACACATAATCTCAATCCCAAATTTATGTCCATGACCCATATAACCATCTACGAGACTATGTTCCTCCACAAAATCCATTATATTCTATTCTATCTCCTTAGTATTCTATCTATAATGCACAATCATATGCTCGGGCTCCTTCTTACCTGCAATAGTGTGCACCAGCCATCCAAAATTGGCCTCCAATCTTGCAAGTTCAACAAGGTCCCTCTAGATCTACTTTCCAACCTAGAACAGACTTCAAGATGGCTAACATGGGCAAAGATTATTTCACTCCTATTAGAATATCTTATGTCAGCTTATTTCAGAGGTTGAGGAACATAAATATTCTAAGCCCAATTGAGAGAAGAATCCTGAATCCTCCCCCGAAGACCTTAGATTATTCCAAAAGATGTGTATATTGTTCTGATGCCCTAGGGCATGACACAAAAAAATATTGGTACTTGAAAACAACAATTCAGGAGTTGATTGACACATAACAAATTAGAGTGCAAAGTCCAGATGCTCCAAATGTCAATCAAAATCCATTGCCATATCATAATGAAACAAACATGCTCGAGGTAATACCTAGTGGTGAAGATCATGTGGTTTCCTTTAAGCCCATCATTAAGATTAAAACTAATTGGAAAAATCAGCAAATGTTGTAGATTTGATGAAAGAAAAACCTGCAGAAATAGAGGAGGTGATAACAAAATCCAAATAATCAAAAGTTCCCTTGGTCGTGGGGAAAGAGATTTTAGAAAGTGTTGGGTCAGGTCAGGTAAAACCAAATCTCACTATTCCTGGAAGACCCACTCAGCCTCTCTTAATCGTAAAAGGAGCTCCTATAGCTCCCATTGTTATTAAACTGATGTCACTGCTACCTATGGCTAATACCAAGGCAGTCCCCTCAAACTTAGATTGTGCTATAGTAATGTACAATGGGAAGAAAATAATTGAAGAGGTGATGAAGTAGGGGGATTAACCCATTTTGAGAGGTGTTATGCCCCAATGGAATTCAGAAAGAATAAACAAGGCAATGAAGAATGAATGACAATCAAAAAACCAGTTACTGAAAAAAAAGAAGGTGAAGAAGATAAAGTTACCAAAATATTCTATTATAGAACAATTGAGGAAGAAGCCAGCCCAGATTTCTCTATTGTCTTTATTGATACACTCGAAACATCACCACAAGGCCATAACAAAGATTTTAAATAAGGCATATATGTCCAGTAATATTAAGGTAAATCAAATGGAAAAAGTTGTAGGGGGATCCTTGAGGTAAATAGGATCACTTTCTCAGACGAAGAATTGCCTGTAGAAGGTACTGGACATAATTGAGATCTCTACATTACTGTGAAGTATGAGCATTCCGATGTCACTTGAGTATGGATTGATGAGGGATCTGGTGCTAACATTTTATCTATGTCAACTTTGCAAAATTTAATGTTAATGTGGAAAGGATCCAACCTAATAATGTATGCATCAAAGGTTTTAACGGAGCAAAAATGGATGTCATTGGTGAAATAGAGCTCATGTTGACAATCGGGCCTGTGGATTTCATCGTGGATTTTCAAGTTCTGAACATTAATGCTTTATATAATATGTTATTGGGTAGGCCATGGGTTCGTAGGGCTAGACGCACCAAATGGTCAAATTTGAATACGACAGACAAGAAATAGTTGTTCATGGTGAAGGAGACTTATCCATATATAAAGACTACTCTGTTTCCTCCATTGAAGCAGATACCATAGATAGAGTGCTAATGCATCAAGCTTATGATTCAGTGGATATTGAGCATATCCTTGAGGGGAATCTCATTTAAAAACCACAACTGTCCTCGACATCTGTCATGGTAGTGAATGAAATTTTAAAGCATGGTTTCGAACTAGGAAAAGGTTTAGGGATATTTTTGAAAGGCATGGATCATCTAATAAACCTCCATGAGAACCTCAGTACCTTTGGTTTGGGATATAAACCCACTGCTGAAGACAGAAAAAAGGTTAAAAAGCATAGAAAAGAGTCGTGGTCACTTACTAAGCCGATACCGCTACTCTACAAGTCTTTCATCAAAGTCAACGTTGTTCGATCTTCCATATTACTTGTTGTAGAGTCAATGAATGATGATGATACGGAGTTGATAGGCCTCTTCCAAAACATTTCCATTGAAGCTGATATGGTTGAAATTGGGGAAGGTACTAGCAATGCAGATGTACAGTTTATCGGTCCTGATGTCCAGCTCAACAATTGGGAGGCCACTCCTCTCCCTACTATGAAAGAGTCATGGTAGCTTGTTTGTTTTTCTTTATGTAATTTTAATCGTTCTAGGATTGTAATTCAGATCTTTACTTTGGTATTTTAGGTTAAAACTCTTTCTATCTTTGTTTTTGATGAAACGTAATTTCCCTTTGTTTTATTTTATGTCTAATATTTATTTCTTCATTTTCTATCATACAGTTCTTTCTATGCTGATTCTAATGATATGACATACATGAAGAATTGTCAACCAAATTTTAAAAAACAATTTAATTATGAAATAATGAATAAATAAGTTGAATACGATGAAGAGGAAGCATTTGAGGGATATAAGCAAAGATTTCAAATAGTTTAAGATCAAGTCAAACCCCAATTTGGATGAAACTGAGGCAATCAATTTACGAGATCATGAAAATATTAGAGAGACTAAGATAAGTGTACATGCTCGACCACAACAAAAGAAAGCTATAATTGAATCTTTGCTCGAGTACAAAGATATTTTTGCATGGTCTTATGATGATACACTGGTTTGAGCACTAATTTTGTAGTTCATAAGTTGTCTATTGATCCTGTTTTCCCTTCTGTCAAGCAAAAGTTAAGGAAGCTTAAAACTGATATGAGTGTAAGAATCAAAGAGGAAATCACAAAGCAACTTAAGGCTAAAGTCATTCGAGTGGCCCAATATCCTACTTGGTTGGCAAATATTATCCCTGTACCAAAAAAGGATGGCAAAGTTTGAATGTGTGTGGATTATCGTGATCCAAATAAAGAAAGTCCAAAAGATAATTTTCCACTTCCCAATATCCATATTTTGTTGGACAATTGTGTCAAACATGATCTTGCATCTTTTGTGGATTGTTATGCAGGGTACCACTAGATCATCATGGATCTAGAAGATGTCATGAGGGACATAATTGTTATCCAGTTATGCATTTCAAACTAAAAATGCTGGGGGAACTTACATAAAGACAATAACCATAATGTTTCCTGACATGATGCATAAAGAAATTGAAGTTTATGTGGACGACGTGATCATTAAATCAAGAAAGTTGTCTGACCATGTCAAAGATCTGAGAAAATTTTTTGAAAGGCTTCGAAGGTATGATCTCAAACTTAACCCAGCAAAATGTGTATTTGGAGTCCTATCGGGAAACTCATGGGGTTTATAGTCAATCAATGTGGCATTGAGTTAGATCCTTCAAAAATGAAAGTTATTCAAGATTTGCCTCCACCAAAGAATAAAACAAAGGTGATGAGCTTACTTGGAAGGTTGAATTATATCAGTAGATTCATTGTCCAACTTATAACAACCTTCGAGCCAATATTCAAGTTATTGAAGAAAAATACTAAAGTTGAATAGATTGAAGAATGTCAAGAGGCATTTGACAGAATTAAGAGGTACTTGTCGAATTCGCCTATTTTGGTTCCTCCAGATCCAGGCAGACCCTTGATATTATTTATGTCTATGTTAGACAATTCTCTTGGTTTTGTATTGGATAAACATAATGTCATAGGAAGAAAAGAATAGGCCATCTACTACCTTAGCAAAAAGTTTATCACTTACGAGGCTAAATACACTCTTCTTGAAAAGACATGTTGTGCCTTAACTTGGGTGGCACAAAAGCTAAAGCATTACCTTTCATCTTATACTACTTATCTCATCTCCCCATATGGATCCCTTAAAGTATATTTTTTAGAAGTCAATGCCCACAGGCAGACTCGCGAAATGGCAGATGTTGCTCATAGAATTTGATATTATCTATGTAACACGAACTGCAGTGAAAGCTCAAGCTTTAGCAAATTATTTAGTTGAAAATCCTATTGATGAGAGATATGAGCCATTGAAGACTTATTTTCCAGATAAAGAGGCATTACGTGTTGATGAGGTTCGTTTTTATGATTGCCACTCAGGTTGAAAGTTGTTCTTTGATGAAGATGCTAACGTAAAAGGAGTATGGATAGGAGCAGCTCATTTTTCTGAATCAAGGAAATATTATCCTGTAATAGCCCAACCTCGATTTTACTATACGAAAATATGGCAGAATACGAAGCTTGCATTCTGGGTTTGATACTAGCTATTGACATGGTAATCCAAGAATTGTTAGTGTTAGAAAACTTAGATTTGTTAGTCTACCAGATCAAAGGAGATTGGGACACTCGTGATTCGAAACTCTTACCATATCAAGGTTGTTTGCAAGATCTTTGTCAACGTTTATATCGGTAAAGTTCAAACATATTCCCAAAGCTCATAATGATATTACTGATGCTTTGACGACCTTATCTTCGATGCTATAACATCCCAATAAGACTCATATTGACCGCTTACATATAAAGATTCATGATTAACATGCATATTGTAATGTGGTTGAGGAAGAACATGATGGAGAGCCTTGGTTCCATGATATCAAAGAATATATTCTAGCTGGAAAATATTCAATACATGTTAATGGTAACCAAAAAAGAGCCATTCGATGACTGGCTCATGGGTTTTTCTTGAGTGAAGGAATCTTGTATAATGGACTCCAAATTTGGGACTTTTGAGGTGTATAGAGGCTAAAGAAGCTTCAAAAATCATGACTGAAGTTCATTCTGGGATTTGTGGACCACATATGAATGGGTATGTTCTAGCAATTAAAATACTTTGAGCAGGTTAATATTAGCTCACCATGGAGGGAGATTCCATCTTTTTCATTTGTAAGTGTCATGAATGCCAAGTGCATGGGGACTTGATACATTCCCCTCCATCTAAGCTGCACAAAATAACTACTCCATGGCCTTTTGTGGCTTGGGGAATAGACGTGATTGGACCAATTGAACCGAAGGCCTTGAATGGACATAGGTTCATCTTGGTAGCCATTGATTATTTTATGAATTGGGTAGAAGCAACGACTTTAAAGTCAGTGACCAAGAAAACGGTGGTTGATTTTGTTTACTCCAATGGCATTTATCGATTTTCCATTCTAAAGATAATTATCACAGATAATGCTGCAAATATCAACAGTCATTTGATGTAAAAAGTGTGCCAACAATTTAATATTATGCATCAAAATTCAACTCCTTATCGCTCGAAGGTGAACGGGGTTGTAGAAGTTGCCAACAAAAACCTAAAGAAAATACTCCGCAAGATGGTGCAGGGTTCTCAGCAATGGCATGTAAAGTTACCTTTTTGCTCTGTTGGGTTATCGTACTACAGATTTGGACTTCAATTGGTGTAACTCCTTACTCGTCATGTAGGAAACTGAAGCAGTTATACCTATAGAAATTAAGATTCCGTCTCTTCAAGTAGTTGTGGAAGCTAAAATTGATGATGATCAATGGGTCAAGACTCGATTGGAGCAATTAAGCTTGATTGGTGAAAAAAGATTGACGTCAGTATGTCATGGACAACTATATCAAAAGAGAATGGCACGAGCATATAATAGAAAAGTGAATCACAGACATTTTGAAGCAGTGTTACCTAATAGTGCATTATATCTGACTGATGTAGAAGGAAAAATAGAAGGAATGACGATCAATGCTAATGCAGTTAAGAGATATTATGTATAATATTTATGTACAATTATGTCATGTATGTTTTGTACTTGCATTTTTAAAAGATTGAAATGATAAAGGTAATTTGTTGTACTATCCAAATATTAAATCAACCCTTGCTTAACCTCTCTGAGCTTTGATTTAATTTTCTTTCATAACCCTCTTTTGGAATTAATTAAATTCAAAAAAAATGAAAAATGAAGATGATATAAAAAAATCAAAAAAGAAATCAAATCAATCAAAATCAAGCAAAAGAATGACTTTCCTGAACTACTTGACCTGATTCTTGCTATGAAAAGATTCGTAGGTAGCCCTACTCTGGAGTTCGGTCCAACCGAAAAAAAATTCAAGTTACCCAGAATAAAATAAAACTGGGGCAAAAGTTTATTTACTTAAAGAGTCGATTCCAAAAGTTGTATGTTTCACCCAATGTTATGTTACTTTTTTAGCCTCATGCCGCCCTTTTTTTCTAACCCTTTCCAAAAGTCAAGTTATAACCAAAGAAAGACCTTCAGATCAATCTTTGGGAATGTCAAGGCTAAATATGTTATGGGTACATGATATTTCATATTTTGAGTGTTATTTTTCTTTTTAAAAAAAAAAAAAGAAAGAAAATGAGAGTCTTATTGGTGAAAACCCCAATGGGCACCATAAACCGATGGTGAGTTGAGAAAGAAATGAAAATGAGATAGGCTCATTGGTAAGAACCCATTGAGGTGCCGCAAACTGAAGGAGAATTGTAATTTAGAGTGCACAAATTCAACAGTGACTCAGTTTCATATTCAATAAAAGGGAAAAAGTTGATCATGATTAGTATAGGTAGATCTGGTTGCGTAATTCAAAATACATGTCATAATTATTGAAATCAGCTACCACACCCAGATAAGTGTTTGTTTTTGTCGTTTCAAAAAAAAATATGGATGTCTATTGTCTTTTTCTTTTCTTTTTATTATTATTATATTTCTTTTTGATTTTGTGTCTTTGTCGTCGAATGAAAAAACATTATCATCATTATTCTCATATTTTAAGTCAAATTTATGTCAAGATAAATGAGAAAGAACTTCAAAACTTGCTACCAATTTCTTAAGTTGTGGAAGGCAAAACAAAGGGCCCAAACACAAAGATAACATGTCTCAAAAATAAGGCAAGGTACTTAAGAATTCTTGTGATCTGACAGCTTTTGGACTAGTAGAAGTTTAAAAGGTGTATTGGGAGTTAAACCCAGAGGCATCATACAAGATAAATATGATTTGAGTTGAGAGTCTCTGTAGTCGAAATTCGAGGTCAGAAGTACGACAATTCAATGAATATTTATCAAGAATCGAAAAAGGAGTTGAGCATGGCAAGTGCAAGAGTGGTCATTTCAAAAGCCAAATGCCACAAACCAATCACCACATGTTTTAAAACTCACAATTTTTCTTTGTTTGAAACAGAGATAGGATGTTGTTTTCATATTGAAGTTTTAAAATAAAAGGATCCAATTCCATACTTCTGTCAACACAAAGAGATTGGTTACAGCACACTATATTGGATCTCAGTTATGGTAAATTTTATTTACTTACCAAAACTAATCTAGGCTTTGATTTATCCTTTCACTATATTTTTAAAAAACATTAAGATCCATTGATACACACAAATTTTCCCTGTACAAACCGGGGAAAAAAAAGAGTTTCGCTTGAAGAATGGAAATTTATTTTTTGCTCAGGACCCTTCTAAAGAATAGGACAGGACCCTCCTGAAGAATGGAACAGGACTCTTCTGAAGAATGGGAATTTATTTTTGCTCAAGACCCTTTTGAAGAATGGGACAGGACCCTCCTGAAGAATGGAAATTTATATTTTTCTCAGGACCCTCCTGAAGAATAGGACAGGACCCTCCTGAAGAATGGAAATTTATTTTATGCTCAGGACCCTCCTGAAGAATGAAATTGTTTTTTCTCAGGATCCGCCTGAAGAATGGGAATTTATTTTATGCTCAGGACCCTCTTGAAGAATGGGATGTTATTTTTCTGTTTCACCTTTTATTTTGAGTTCAGGAACATATTTGAAAAATCAAAAATAGCAAGTCAAGATCCTTCCTGAAGAACAGGGTGAAGAAATAACAAGTTAGGAACTCGCCTGAAGAATAGGATGAACATTATCAGTTGCAAGTTCAGAAGCCCGCTTGAAGAATAGGGTAGAGATTTTCAAATTCAAGTCAGAGGAAAGTCTGAAGAATAAGTCAATTTTCAAGTTTCTCTCTAGTGCTAAGAATCAACATGGAGGACATTTCACATTTCAAGTCAAATTTAAAATAACGACTATTTTATCATTTGAGAAATCATGAAGATTCAAATCAAGATTCTAGAAAGTTGCATAGAAAGGATCTTTTACTTGTATCTTCTTTTTCTATTTTCGTTTAAATATAAAAGCAGAAGTCGTGAATCGAAAACTTGATGGAACCTCACTCAAACTCTAACTCTCTCTCTCTCACTATTTTATTTTTGAACTATATGTGACCTGATTTTCTTAGAACCACAGATAGGTAGGAGGTCCAAAACAAGGACTCGGTCAAATCTTTTCTTTTTTTTTTCTTTTATTTTATTTTATTTTATCATTACCTTTCGAATAATCGGAGGGTCAAAAGTCATATATTGTTTACTTCTTTGTATGAAAATTTTTCGAGATTTCACACAAAGAGGGGCAAAATGTAGACACATGATTTTTTATCCTCCCTAAATTTTAATCTATTTTTCGATATTAAATATTTATATTTGATCCGATATTATTTTAACTTTTACTTCATTTTTAATAAATTTTCAATTAAAAATAAATAAATAAATAAATAAAGTTACATTTTGAAATAATTTATTTTTATTTTAGAAAAAAATCAAAAAAAAATTCCATTTAAATTTTAATAAATAAGCCAGCAGTTTTAATACTACCTTAATTATATTTTTTAAGGCTATTTATAAACTTTTACTGTATTTTCTTAAAATATAAAAGTTAATTAGTTATATTTATATTTGTTATGATTATTATTTTATTATTTTACCCTTTTATTCATTTATTTTTATTTATTATTATTAGTAAACAAAAAAGGAATTCTTTTTCAAAATTTAAATTTTCCTCTTATCTGATAGTTCCTTTAACTGTTTCCCCCCAAGACACGCCCTATTAAGGATTCTAAGTTACGTACATTATCATCAACACTGTATCAGACAAAATCGGAGAGAAAAAAAATATACATTGAAAGAGAAGAGAAAAACCAGAGGAAAACAAAAACATCAAATAAAAGAGAGAAAAAAAGAAAGTTAAAGTTGTGTTTTCGTTCGAGATCCGGTGACAGTTTCTTGTTTCATCACAGGTTCTATTTAATCATGTATCATTTATTTTGTAAATTTTATTGTGAAAAGGCATGAATGAAGATGTCAGAATAGTTTTAATGCACTATGTACTATGTATGTTTTATTATGTGAACCTATTATCACATGTTATGCTATTACTTTATCGAGCATCTATATATTAGTTCAATTAAAATGCAGTATTTAAATATCATAAAAAGGGAAAAGAAAAGAAAAATGAATGTAGAAATATACACTAATATATGCATGTATTCACTGGTATAAACACAAATTCACAGCCACACTGTTTCACATATACACACAGAAACAAACCACACACTAACACTCTCCTCCATTTTTTGGATACATATAGTCAAACACTGCACGTATACAAAAAAAGCAGGGGGATAAATCGAGAGAACAGATTGAATAATAGGAGATTGAGAGAGTGAAAGGGAAGGGAAAATTAGTGAAACTGAAACAAGAGAGAGATCGAAAAATTAAAGTTAATGGAGAAAAAGGAAAATCGTCAGTTTTTCTTTGAATTTTTTGATGAGTTTCATGCTGAAAATCCGTCAAAAAACTCATCATCGCATGAATCCACTCCATTTTTTGTCGAAATCCGACCCCTATGGTCGATTTCGGCAACCACTCGCTGGAAAAATCGTTCCAACCATCGGCGTCTCTCTTCTCTCTTCTTTTTTCCCTTTCCCGTCCTTGATCCACTACTAAACCTGCCAGATTTGGTCACCGGTAAATAAACCAGATCAATCATTCCCTTTTCCCCCTTTCCTACATCGCTATCTCACCGAAAATCTTCGGGATAACCACCAAAAATGATCCATATCCTCCTTACCGCTGGCGAACTACAATAGCCCGGATGGCACGCTCATTCGGCGCTCCAGACGCCACGGCAACAACCATGGTCAGCAGTTATCCCTCCACTCTCGATCGTCTCTCAACTCCCGTCATACCATTGTCGCCCTTGCTCCTTCTTTTGTTCGTTGTTTCTTCTCCGGCGAAGAGTTTTGGAGAAGCTCTACCGAAGAACACCAACAACCATCATCGCTCGATCTATCTCTGCCGCCACCAGTCACAAAACTTTCATTTGAAAGAAATTTTTGTTTAAAAATGAATATGAATATCTTTATATATATATCTTATTATTATTTAGTTTATTTATTCATTGTTATAAATAAATCTTATTAAATATTTTATTAAATTAGCTAATCACCTTAAATTATTTTTGCTCATAGTTTATTGTCAAATTTAGGTGACATTTCAAATAGGCAAGCTTCTTAACGCTAGGTAAATTTTAGACTCATTCAAAAAAAAAATTCTCGATTAAGAATGCAGCGTACGCATGTTTCTGAGATATTTTAAAAATAATTCAAGGATGCAATGATGCACATTGGCAAATATTTTTCTAAAATTAATTTTTCACCGATTTGACACGAGAGCTTTTAATAATTCTAGTATATTAAAAATGAGCGAATGTAGGCCTTAACATGATTTATCAAAATAGTTTAAGTGAAGTACAAGTTAATAAAAGCGATTGTGCTAGAACCACAGGACTCAAGGGGTGCTTCACACCTTTCCCTCGGTCAACAAATTTTCTTACCCGGTCTTCTATTTTCAGAGACCATAATAAGAGTCATTTCTTTTTGACTAGTAATTCAAAAAGGTGACTTGAAACACCATAATTCGATTCCAAGTCGCGACTCCGAAAATGATAAAAATAGCCCCTATTCAAAACTGCCACTTTAATTCGAAAAATCCTTCGATCCATGGACGAAAAAAGGGGTGTGAAATTAATCCCTCGCTAGCCCTTTTTTATTTACTTTTCTTTGCTTCCTCTCTTTGGAACCAAATATATATATGTGTGTGTGTGTGTGTGTGTTCATTGAATTACGTTCGCCTGAGTCCTAAAAGGATACGTAGGCAGCCCTATTTTGGTGTTCGGTCTGACAAAAAAAATCATCATATTTCTCGGTATTCAAAGAAATCGAGATCTAAATCATACTGTCATTTTATTTATATGGTTCCTAAGTTGTAATTTATTCTAAAATCTTTTTTTATTAATCCCTTTAATACCTTCTGATCAATTTTTGAGAATGTCAAGCCTTGTATACTTTGAAAGTGCAAACAACGCAAAAAAAAAGAGAGAGTCTTATAGGTGAAAACCCTTAGGAGCACCATAAGATGATGATTTAAAAAAAGTGAGAATCTTATAGGTGAAAACCCTAATGGGCATCATAAGGCGATGGTGAGTGAGAGAAATGAAATGAAAGAGCTCAACTGGAGAAATTCAAAAAGAACATCATTAGTTCAATGGGGCTTACCATGGCATGATAAAGATCAAGAAGGATGACTTGATTCTAGATTGAAAAGTGCAACCTACTTCGAGATTAAACAATTTAGACGGATCAAATGTTTACTCCAAAATGCAAGTCACATTTCATTGAAGTCAATATACACCTCCAGATAAGCTTCTTTCCTTTCTTCCCGTAGAGATACCTTCTATTTAAACATAATTCTTATTTCTACTCTTGTCTTTTTCTTTATTTTGTTCCAATGCATTCTTTGAGTCTTTTTCGACATAATCTTATGTCAAACATTAAAATAAAGAAAGACCACAAAATTGACTATGGTTTTCAGTGAAACTGAGCAAAGACTGTTGGGCATGCACCACATTGACATAGACAGAACACCATTTGACATAGTTTTTAATGAGTTGAGTGTCTGAAAATAAAGTATAACATCGGATTGAACAGACATAGATGCAACAGGATTTGAAAGAAGAAGGGTTAAACTCTCCAACCAATTTATTGAATCAACTGTACGGAAGTTGGGCGGAAATAAAGAAAACCTCCACAGGATTCATGGCCACAAACCAAGCACCGATTTGAAAACTCACAAATTTTTCTTTGTTTGAACAGGGACAAAGTAATTTTGTGAATTTAGTGAGAAGATACAAGCACTATAAAGTGAAGTTTACTTAAATATTTACTCTTCATTATACTCCTATCATTTCGAGTTTGCATCAATAGGGAATCAAAAACCCTATAAAAAAAAACTCCTCACATACAAAACTGGGATTTTTTTTTCTTTTCTATAAAAAAACAATAATAAAAATTACAGATTTAATTGGTCTTCATAGGGTACAACGATCCCTAGTTGCATTTTAAGTCACAAAAATCCTTATTTTTCTTTATTAAGTCTTCATAGGGTACGACATTTCCTAGTCACTATTTTAGGAAAAAAAAATCTTATTTCTTTTCTCCCTCAAATATTCATAAGGCATGACATTCCCTAGTTGCCATTTTAGGAAATAAAAAATCCTATTTATTTTCTCCTTCAAGTCTTCATAGGGTGCGACATTCCCTTGTTGCCATTTCAGAAAACAAAATTTCCTATTTTCTCCTTTTAAGTCTTAATAGGGTACAACATTATCTAGTTGAAATTTTAAGAAACAAACTCTCCTAATCTTCTTCTTTAAGTCTCCATAGGGTAGATATTCCCTAGTTGCAATTTTAGAAAACAAAATCATATTTCTTTTCTTCTTTAAGTCTTCACAGGGTATGATATTCCCTGTGCATTTTCAGACCAAAAATTCCATTTTATTTTCATAGCTTAAATTTTTATTATTTTCATCTTTTTAGTTTAAGCAATTAGTTTGTAGCTTTTATAATAACTCACAAAAATTTTCTAGTATAAACTAGGGCAGAAAAATTTTGTTCATCTTTGTTTTGTTTTCTTTGATAGCTTGCAAGTCTTTCTGCAAAGCACAGATTTTAATGTCCAATGATGAAATCCCATCTCTGGTTACAGTATAGAAAAATGTTCAATACTAAAGATAGTTAGAGTCAGCATTGCATGTGCGATGGTCCAGCATCTCAAGAGTCATCTTCGTAGCTTCTGATCGAGATAATAAGCATCCAAGAATATTCTACGAACTGTCCTTTAGAAGAGTGTCAATGACTCGATCCAATTTTCAAGTTCAAGTCTCAAATCCTAATTTTAAACTTAAATTTTGAGACCAAGGTACCCACAAGAAGAAGGTGAGGCGATAACTGAAGATCCAAAAGAAAGATTTGAAGCAAGAGAATCAAAACAAGTAGAATAGACAAAAGCTTGCATTTTTCATTTATAGTTTCATTTTTTCTCTGATGTAATAAAAGGAGCCACAAACCGAAACCTCAATGGAATCTCATTCAACTCACTAACTCATTCTTCCACTCCTACATCAATTTAAACTATACGTGACTTGATCCTCTTATAACCCAAGATATATAAGTTTCCCAAAGTCAGGGCTCGATCACACCTCTTTCCTATTTATTTATGTATTACTTTTTTTGAGCTTTTTGAAGTAGGAGGATCACCTTATTATGTTTTGTAGTTCAGTGGCCAAGACTCAGATAGACTTTTTACTTCTTAGAAAAGGGGATAGAACGCTATGTAAAGATTATAAAGTCATACCTAGAGAGAATCTCTTGACTCAACATAGGCTGTTGGTGATGGACTTGGTTATTAATAAGGAAAAAAGAAGAGAAGTAGGGAGGCGCGACCCAGGATTAAGTAGGGGAGCTTGACTTTGGCTAGTGCTTTGGAGATAGAAAAGAAGTTGAAGAGTAGGGGGCTTGGGAGAGTAGAGGGGGGTGGATAATATATGGAAGACAACTTCCAGTTGCATTAGGGAGACCGCTAGAGAAGTGTTGGGTGTCTCGAGAGGTCTATCTGACAAATATCGAGGAGATTGATGGTGGAACGAAGAGGTCAAAAAAAAGGTGGAATATAATAAGGTGGCTTATGCAAAGTTGGTTAGGAGAAAGAATGATGAGGAAACACAGAAGAATAAGGATGAGTATAAGGTTGCTAGAAGAGAGGCTAAGTTAGCGGTTACAGTGGCAAAGACAACAACTTTTAAGAGTTTCTATGCGGCTTTAGAGGAGAAAGGCGGAGATAAGAAGTTTTATAGGATGGCCAAGGCCAGGGAGCGGAGGGATTGTTACCTTGACTAAGTGAAGTGCATCAAAGGAGAGGATGGTATAGTGTTGGTTGAGGATGCCCTCACTAGGGAAAGGTGGCAGTCCTATTTTCATATATTTTTAAACGATGGGAGTGACAAAGTTTCTGTGTTGGGAGACTTAGAGATATATGATGAGGGTCACAATTATAGTTATTGTAGGCTTATCGAGGTTGAGGAGGTTAAGAAAGCTATTCACAAGATGCAGCGGGGGAGGGCGACGGGGCCAGATGAGATTCCAGTAAACTTTTGGAAGAGCACTAGCGGGGCAGGTCTAGAGTGGTTGACAAGGTTGTTTAATATTATTTTTAGAGCTGCTAAGATGCTTGAAGCATAGAGGTGGAGCAAGATAATTACAGTGTATAAGAACAAGGGAGACATTCAGAGTTGTAACAACTATAGAGGTATTAAGTTGTTGAGTTATACTATGAAGGTTTGGTAAAGGGTAGTAGAGTTGAGAATGAGCAGGATCGTAATGATCTCTGAGAATCAGTTCGATTTCATGCCTGGTCGCTCGACCACTAAGGCCATTCACCTTGTGAGGAGATTAGTAGAGCAGTTTTGAGAGAGGAAGAAGGACTTGCACATGGTGTTTATTGATCTAGAGAAAGCATATGATAGAGTTTCCTGGGAGATTCTGTGGAGGTGCTTGGAGGCTAGAGGGGTGCCTGTGGCGTACATTAGGTCGATTCAGGATATATATGATGGTGCGAAGACTCGTGTAAGGACGGTAGGTGGAGATTAAGAGAACTTTACAGTTTTGATAGGGTTGCACCAGGGATCGACTCTTAGCCCATTTCTATTTTCCTTGGTGATGGATGTTTCGATGCGACATATTCAAAGAGAGGTGCCTTGGTGTATGTTATTTGCAGATGATGTGGTTCTGATCGACGAGACTCTGGGTGGAGTTAATGATAAGTTGGAGGTTTGGAGACAGGCGCTTGAATCTAAAGGTTTTCGATTAAGTAAAATAAAGACGGAGTACTTGAAGTATAAGTTCAGTAATATGCCGCAAGAAGATAGAGTGGTTGTGAAGCTAGACTCTTAGGCCATCCAGAAGAGGGAGAGTTTCAAGTATCTGGGGTCTATAATTCAGGGTAATGATGAGATTGACGAGGATATCACGCATCGTATTGGGGCAGGGTGGTTGAAGTGGAGGCTCGCTTCGGGAGTCCTTTGTGATAAGAAGGTGCTCCTGAAGCTTAAAGATGAGTTCTACAGAGTGGTAGTCCGGACGGCTATGGTGTATGGAGCGGAGTATTAGCCAGTTAAGAACTCCCACATCCAAAAGGTGAAGGTGGCATAGATACGAATGTTGCGATGGATGTGTCGACATACCAGGAAAGATAGGGTGAGGAATGAGATTATTCGGGAGAAGGTGAGAGTTGCCTCGGTAGAGGATAAGTTGCGAGAAGTGAGGCTACGTTGGTTTGAGCATATGATGAGGAGGGGCCCTAATGCTCCAGTGCGGAGGTGTGAGACTCTGGCTATGGATGGTTTTAGGCGGGATAGAGGTAGACCGAAGAAATATTTGAGGGAGGTGATTAGGCATGATATGGAGCGATTACAGCTTACAGGGGACATGACCCTTAATAGGAAGGTGTGGAGGATGCGGATTAGGGTAGAGGGTTAGGGGGTGGGAGCGCGGCTGTAGTAATAGGGGAGTGCTCCTTTGGGTCTGAAGTTTCTGGTTCGTAGTGATGGGGCTGTAGTTTTTGGGGTTAGTGGTATTGACTTTTTTGCATCTCGTACTAGTTTATTATGCACTTATCTTTTGTGTTTGTCATACTGTTAGTTTGTTTTGTGGACCATACTAGTTTGTATCCGCTTACTTTTTGTATTTGTTATACTATTACTGGTCCTAAGCTGGAGGTCTATCGGAAATAACCTCTATACTTCTCTTGAGGTAGTGGTATGATCTGCGTACACTCTACCCTCCCCAGACCCCACTAGGTGGGAATACACTGGGTATGTTGTTGTTGTTGTTGTTGTTAGGTATTAATTTTGAATAAATGGTTGTGCCAAAAATTAGTCATGTTTACTTCTTTACTTGAGAACTCTCCATGTTTTCAAGCAAAGAGGGGTATTATGTCAACACCGAATTTTTAAGAAAACCTAAGGTTTTATGCCATTTTAGCGTTTAAACATATTTTTTGGTCTAAATTAATTATTTTAATTTTATCTTATTTTTACAAAGTTCGTTTTAAAAGTTTTAAAAACTATAAAAAAAAATAGTCACATTTTAAATAAGTTTTTATTTTTGTTATGTATGTAGTTATTTATTTATTTAAAAAAAAAAAAAGAGAGAGAAAATTTTTTAAACTATATTTGTTTTCTTCTTTTAAATTTTAAATAAATAATCTAGTGATATTAATATTTCCTTAGTCATATATATAAGTCTAACTACTTAACTCATCCATATTTTTAGTTTTAAATAAATTTTATTATTTTTTGTTTTATTTAAAATATTAATTTAAAAAAAAAAAAAGAAAAAAGTCAAATCCTAAACTACCCTAACCTCTTCCCACAATACCACTTTCATTTAACCTCCTCCCACAATCCCACCTTCACTTAACCTCTCCAACTCCCTCCCACACACAACACATGTATATGTACACAATAATATAAACACATGCAAACTTGAAAAAAAAGGGAAGAAGATAAAAAAAGTAAGGAAAAAGAAACACACGAACAAAGAGTGAAAACAAGCAAAGCAATAGTGAATAAGAAGAGAAAAGAGAAGAAGCAAAAAGAGTAGAAAGGATTAGAGTAAAAAAAAAAAAGGGAATCAGCAAAGCAAAGAAACAGTAAGAAAACAAAGACAATAAAAACTTAAGAGGAGGAAAATCAGAAAGTGAAATCAGAGGAAAAAGAAAGGAAAAAGAGCGACAACTTGAGATCAAGTTTGGGTTTCGTTTGAGTTTTTCGGTGACGGCGTTCTTATTTCTATTTCAGTTATTCTACCACACAGGTTCTTATTCGGTCCCATTATTCATAATTTTTTTGTTTTGGAATCGAAGCATGGATGAAGGAAGTTATTCTAATGGCTTGTTATATTATTTAGTATGTGTAGTGTATTATTTCTATGTAATTTGCTCTATGTTTTCATTTATAACTTGTTTGTCGTTTTGAAAAAAATGAAGTTAATTAGATTATGTTTGAATTTTAAATGGGATAATTGTTAAATTTATTAGCGTTAAAATATGTAACGTTACACTCGGTTTGCGTGTGATTAGTGTAGTTGCGTTGTAAACTAAAATTTTAGACTCATGCGTGCACGTAAAAAAAATGCATGACATACAGAATATAGAAAATGAGTTAAAGAATTTTTTTTGTACATTTACATGACTTTCATTGTTTTTTTAAGGTTTCAGATTCTTGTTTGTTTTGCAAACGTTTTACTGTTTATTTATTTTTTTATTTTGTCAAGATTCACCTAGATCCTTTGTGGATTTCATGGACTGGTGACCTTTGTAATTGTTTAGAATTGTCCTTGCAAATTTTGAAACATCATAGAGCATGATGATGTTGTCCATAACATAACTATTTCTGAAAATGGATTGGGTACTAAAAACAGAGTTCACCAACTTCCTAAAGTTGTTGCTAGAATACCCAATGGGATGCCTCATGCAAGTTCCAGTAATGAAGAACTAGAGAGGAGTTTCCACACGTTGTCGTGTTGATTGAAAATGAGACAGTTGGATCTTCTGTCCAAAAAGTCAGTAAATGAAACTACGAGAACTTTAGGAAACAATGTTGGTGTCAACTCCAAGGAACATGAAGCAAAAGAATCTGAGTTGACAAACAGTAAAGAGCAAAAGACTCTGCAAAAAAAAAAGATGAATTAAAAAAAAATGTGTGTCACCAATTAAACAAATCAATGTAATAATTTTAGTAGCGTAAAATATTTAAGTTGTTTTATTGTCCTCCCAATTTGTTGCTTGTTTGAATTAGAATAAAAGAAAAGTAAAATAAAATATTATCATACTGGAAACTGTAGTGTCATAAAAGCAGACTGGCAATACATTAAAATATGACATTAAAATATTAAAAAGTTACATTTCTTTCAACATATTTATATTAAGTTTTTTTAAAGAGTACGTTTAAGTTAATATAATCACTTCTTTTTAAAAAATGAGAGAACAATTTGTAAAAGAATGAGTTTAGGTCCTAGACCAAAAGAATTTAAAGTTTAATATACAAGTGAAAGTTAAAAATAAAGTTGGAAAGCCCTGTTACCAATTATTCGTTATAATAAAATTAATATACCATTTTAAAGCCGATCTAATTGGGATGGGTATCTTTTTAAACATGGTAGAATCTTAGTTAGACTTGGAAAAAATGGGAGCGATCCATAAACACCTCAAAGGCTGAGAAGTATATCAAAACTTGTGGTATGGCCGGAAAGTATTGGTGCCGGTAAGCCACACATTAATATAATAAGACAGTTTTTAATATATTTAAAATAAATAAAAAGTGGGATAGAAGTCACTTTTGGCCTAACCAATCTTATGAATCAAAAAGATTGATTTAAGCTAAATATAAGTCAGTAAAGTGATCGTGATAGAACCGCGGGACTCGAGAGGTGCCTCACACCTTCCCCTCGATCAACAGAATTCCTTACTCGGATTTCTAGTTCGCAGACCAATAATAAAGAGTCGTTTTCTTTTGACTAGGGATTCAATAAGGTGACTTGGAACACCCAAACTCAATTTCAAGTGGCGACTCTGTAAAATAAATAATCTCTTTTCAAAACGTCACTTGAATTGAAAAAACGCATTTTCTCTAAAACCAACTCCTTAATGGGGTTCATGAAGTAAAAATAGGGGTGTGACATTTGTCTATATATATATATATATATATATATATATATATATATATATGCATATTCTCATCTTATTAAATTTAAATTAGAAAATAAGACAACCAAAAAAAAACCTTGTTGACAGATTACTGAAAGGAAACAAGGAAGGAAGTAATAACAGTAAATTTGATAGAATTATAATACTCTATATTAACATCAACGCCTTCAATAATTAGTGCTTCTTTCAAAACTAATATTCTTCAACGGTTCAATCTCATCTTACCATTAGGAGTGGCAATGGGGCGGGGTGGGTGTGGGGCGGTGTGGGCTTTAATATATAAGTGAAAGTTAACAATGAAGTTGGAAAACCCTGTTACCAATTATTCATTATAATAAAATTAATTTACCATTTTAAAGCCAATCTAATTGGGATGGATATATTTTTAAACATGTTAGAATCTTATTTAGACTTGGAAAAAATCGGAGCGATCCATAAACACCTCAAAGGCATGAGAAGTATATCAAAACTTGTGGTATGGCCGAAAAGTATTGTTGCCGGTAAGTCATACATTAATATAATAAGACAGTTTTTAATATATTTAAAATAAATAAAAAGTGGGATAGAAGTCACTTTTACGCTAACAAATATTATGAATCAAAAAGATTGATTTAAGCTAAATATAAGTCAGTAAAGTGATCGTGCTAGAACCACGGGACTCGAGAGGTGTCTCACACCTTCCCCTCAGTCAACAGAATTCCTTACTCGGATTTCTAGTTCGCAGACCAATAATAAAGAGTCATTTTCTTTTGACTAGGGATTCAATAAGGTGACTTGGAACACCCAAACTCAATTTCAAGTGGCGGCTCTGTAAAATAAATAATCTCTTTTCAAAACGTCACTTAAATTGAAAAAACTCATTTTCTCTAAAACCAACTCCTTAATGGGGTTCATGAGGTAAAAATAGGGGTGTGACATTTATCTATATCTATCTATATATATATATATATATATATATATATATATATATATATATATATATATATATATATATATTCTCATCTTATTAAATTTAAATTAGAAAATAAGACAACAAAAAAAAAACCTTGTTGACAGATTACTGAAAGGAAACAAGGAAGGAAGTACTAACAGTAAATTTGATAGAATTATAATACTCTATATTAACATCAACGCCTTCAATAATTAGTGCTTCTTTCAAAACTAATATTCTTCAACGGTTCAATCTCATCTTACCATTAGGGATGGTAATGGGGCGGGGCGGGTGCGGTGCAGTGTGGGCTTTAATATATAAGTGAAAGTTAACAATGTAGTTGGAAAGCCCTGTTACCAATTATTCGTTATAATAAAATTAATTTACCATTTTAAAGCCGATCTAATTAGGATGGGTATATTTTTAAACATGTTAGAATCTTATTTTAGACTTTGGAAAAATAGGAACGATCCATAAACACCTTAAAGGCGTGAGAAGTATATCAAAACTTGTGGTAGGACCGGAAAGTATTGTTGCCAGTAAGCCATACATTAATATAATAAGAAAGCTTTTAATAGATTTAAAATAAATAAAATGTAGGATAGAAGTCACTTTTAGGCTAACAAATATTATGAATCAAAAAGATTGATTTAAGCCAAATATAAGTCAGTAAAGTGATCATGCTAGAACCACGGGACTCGAGAGGTGCCTCACACCTTCTCCTCGGTCAACAGAATTCCTTGCCTGGATTTCTAGTTCACAGACCAATAATAAAGAGTCGTTTTATTTTGACTAGAGATTCAATAAAGTGACTTGTAACACCTAAACTCAATTTCAAATGGCGACTTTGTAAAATAAATAATCCCTTTTTCAAAATGTCACTTAAATTGAAAAAACTCATTTTCTGTAAAACCAACTCCTTAATGGGGTTCATGAGATAAAAATAAGGGTGTGACATTTGTCTATATATATGCATATTCTCATCTTATTAAATTTAAATTAGAAAAGAAGGCAACCAAAAAGAAACCTTGTTGACAGATTACTGAAAGGAAACAAGGAAGGAAGCACTAACAGTAAATTTGATAGAATTATAACACTCTATCTTAACATCAACACCTTCAATAATTAGTGCTTCTTTCAAAACTAATATTCTTCAACGGTTCAATCTCATCTTACCATTAGGGGTGGCAGTGGGGCAGGGCGGGTGCGGTGCGGTGTAGGTTTTAAGCTATACGGGGCGGTGCGGGGCGGGTTAAAGTAAGTTTTTTTAAAATGGTGTGGTGCGGTGCGGGTTGCGGGTATATGCGGATTTAAATTAAAAAATGCTAAAAATTAGTATTGTTCTCGTGAATATACCTAAAATTATATGTATTCTTTAATTAAAAATTGATGATACTTAAAATGACATGTATAACACTACAAATAAATAATTTTATAGTAGCTTTTTTAACATCTCTATTCATTTAATAAAAATATGTTATTTGATCATTACTTATACATGTTATACTTTCTGACAAATTTTAGTGAAAAGTGATATAATAGAAATTAGTTATTATTTCCTAGTTGTAGATTTAAAAACATTATGATTTTCAATGGAGTTACGATTTTTTCAAGGAAAAAAGAAAAAAATAAAACATGGGGCGGTGTGGTGTGGTGCGATTATGCACAGGTATGAATGTGGGACGGGTTTATGCAAGTTTAAAGGTGATGCGGTGCGGTGCGGTTTTAAAACTTGGGGGTTTAGAAAAAACCCGCACTGTACCGCACCATTCTCATCCCTACTTACCATCATAGTATTACATAGATGACTAACACACAACAGCATCAATATGGTCAGAATCACATCAAATAAAATAAATAAGAAACTATAATTTACCTTTTCTGGACAGCGATTTGGGATTAGCAGCCTTGACGACAAACTTCCACCACCGGAGTTTGAATTCCTACCCTTCGAAGTTTAATTTTTTCGTTGGAATTCGATTTTTGTGTCTGTTTCTTCTAGGAATTTTTGTTACGTAGGATTAGAAGCATGCGCCTCCTGTCCCCAAATTTTTTTCTAAGAATCTCCCCTTTCTCTTATTCTTCAATGGGTATTTATAGGAGGAACAAATAAGAAATAGGGGATGAGAAATTTGAGATTCAAACATGAATTAATCGTGACCATCCGCGTTCGTACAAACTCAAGTATGATCGAACGGTTTGGAGGAAAATTTGAATTAATCCGTTGAGGATGAGTTTTCGTTGTTTGTCGTTTGGCATTGTGTTGGGTCACTGTTAATTTGACTAATATTGAACGTTATTGTACGTTGTTGTTGCTGAGGTTTTACTGTTTTGATGGGACTCGGTATTAAGGGAGAAAACCAAAGGGGTTTGGGCCGGGTTTGTTAATTTTGTTTAGGGCCTGGGTCGGTAGGGATTGATGAGCCGCTGGAATTGGCTGGTTTTGTTTTTGAATTAGGCTGGGTCTTGTGGCCCAAAATTAAAAATAGGAAAGGGTAGAAATTTCGTTATTTATAAATGTATAAATAACACAAATACCAACCTTTTAAAAGTAATTACACTCTCTCCCACTTTTTTAGTTACTTTACTTTCTCTCCCTATTAATATACATAACATAGCCTACATGTACATAGCATTCTGAGTATATGTGAGATTTTTGTAATATGTTTAGGGAGTTGAAATTTTTTGTAATATTGAAAATATAAGTTGTGTATTTATGGAATTTTTAGTTTATAAAATGGCCAATTTAGACTAAAATTTTAGTCAACTCTATTTAAATGTTCATCAAATTGGATATCAATTGATCAAGTGCATTGAAATTATGGTCAATGTGACTTCAATTATGATCAATTTTAATAGATCGACTAAATTGAATCGAGACTTGAAACAAATTAACGACTGATTCAATCTCGAGTTTCTTAGTTTAATAAAATCAAGCACATATTTCTCCAAATAAATTATTTTTTAGAAAAAATTATAATTAAATCAAGATTTTAACTGTTTGAATTAATGTTCATGATAAGCCTTGATTAAAATATGATATTTCGTAAAATAAATATTTAAGTAATAAAATTATTTGATTTCGCATAATTGAATACGAAAATATATAAGTGCTACTTAAAATGGCAAAAATACCTAGATAAATACTTTTAAAAACTTTTATCCGAATAAAATAAGTATTATGATTTTATTTAATATCGAAGAAACTCAGAAATAAACTTAGTCGTGCAGAACAAAAATTAGGTGTCAAAATTTAATTTCACTAAAATAATAGGAATAAGGTGAAAAGACGATTTTGTCTAAAGCAGAGATTTTTAATAAAGGGTAAAAAGTTCAAATAATATTTCTAAGGTCCTTCACACTTTTAATATATTGCTAGTTTAACCACACGTGCCTCACACACGTAACTTGTGATTACTTAAAATTAAATAATGTTGTCTATTGCGAAAATTTTTAATGAAGTGGAAAAAGTTGAAATCACTTTTCAAAGAGCCTTCACACTTTAATAATAATGTCAACATAAACATATATTTTAGTGTAAGCACATATATATTTTACCATCAAAAGTTTCAAGTGGTTGATGAATCATCACTTTTGCATTTGTCATGCAGTACCTCTTTTCCTTCCTGTCAAAGGCTAAGAGAGACGTAACAATTTGAAAAATATTTGTGGTACGATTACATTTTTAATATTTAAAATATTTCTTTGTTTTTAAAGTCAAATATTTACAAAATCTCTAATTACATTCTTATTACATACTTAGAACTTATAAAAATTTTGTATTTCTTAAATTTTTCTTATTCTAACGTTTTTACATTTATTTTTAGATTTTTAAAATCTTCTTAAAATCAAATTTAGTTGATTTAGAATTCTTAAACTAATAAAAAAATATTATTTGTCACTAATTATGATGACTTCTAATAAGGAAAGGTTTTACCATAAATATATTTAATTAATTTTTAACTCTTAGATATTAGGAAAATAATGAAAAGACAATTTTGTCTAATGTAAAAGCTTTTAATGAAGGGCAAAAAGTTCAAACAACATTTCTAAGTTCCTCACACTTTTAATTTATCTATCTATCTATCTATCTATATATATATATATCCCTTATCAATTAATTAGCATATCTTATAAGTTTAATTAAAGTTTTTAAAACTCTATACTTCATATTTATATCATAATGCTTTATTTCATTCTATGATTTATATATTATTATTTTATTTTTCCAGTTATTTTATTTAAATAAAATTAAAAATATCAAATATGATGATGATTGAAGAATATATATATATATATATATATATATATATCTCTTATTAATTATTTTTTTTATTTAAACCACTCGGTGTCCGGTACCCGCTTTTTAGGAGTCCGACTATATCCAAATTCGCCCCGCGTCGGGCCCCATTTGGGGGGGGAGAGCTCCCAACAGAGTGTTTGTCCATACCCAGGGTCGAACCCTCGACCACTGGATAGGTTGGGGCAGCCCCTTTCCGCTGCGCCACCACTGCTATTGGTTATTTATTAATTACTATATCTTATAAGTTTGATTAAAGTTTGTAAAACTTTATACTTCATATTTATATCATAATTCTTTATTTCATTCTATGATTTATATATTATTATTTTATTTAAATAAAATTAAAAATATCATTGATGATGATGATTGAAGAATATATAACTCTTTACTTTTTATTGTTAATGATAATAAATAACAGACGAATCACATTGCAAGATCAAAAGATATTTTAGCAGTACTTGTACATTTTTTTATCAAATATTTAATTTTTAAATAAATAAGCATGAAAAGTGACATATTTGTTGTCACGTAGTGTACATATATTAATATGATGATTGTATATAACTATTGATTGAAAAGTTTATAGCATGTACTTTTTAATTAAATAAAAATAATATTTTAGTTAAAATATTATAATAGATATTTAAAATTAATGTTCTCTGTAAAATAATTTTTGTAATAAAAATCTATTGATACATGTCTTTTTTGCTCATTTGTCTCTCAAAAGCACTTCTTGGAAAAGATTATCCAAACACAATTTGTTTATTAAAAGTATTTTTCAAATGAATTTACCAACATAAATTATGGGGAATCTTAGTAGCTTAGTTGGTTAGTTACCTAAACTTCCACCTTATTGGTGAGGGTTCGATTCCCCACATTGAAATCCCGTCCCCCATTCCCCTTCCCTTCCCCCCAATATTAAAAAAAATACAAATTATTATTTTTTTCTAAAGCATTTTTCTAAAAATCTATTTTATAAAAGTGGTTCTCAAATAAGTAACTTTCTAACAACAATTACAAACGGGCTCTTAGTTACAAAAGCATTGCAGAAAAATTTCATAAATATCAAACATAAGCTCATAATTAAAAGTTTCATTGCAACTGTTTCATAATTATCTATAATAGCAACATGTATTTTCTATTTTATAAAAGTATTGCTACTAAAATACATATACGACAAGATTTATTGTCCTTCTTTTACTTAAATCAGTTGAGTTAAATAAACAATAATCATCTCATGTATTGGAAACATTAAATTCATTTTTAAAGCAGTAGATTCCTTTTCCATAAATTACACTTACTTAAATTAGTAGATTCCTTTTTCAAATCAAACTCAACTTCAAAAATTCAAAATAAATCATCATTATTGTTTTTTTCTCTCTTTTTACTCTCTTTTATCTCTGACTTTTTTTTTATTAATTTTTTTCATCTTCTTTTTTTAATCGTTTTATTTTTTTCTTTCCACTTTATTTTGTCCTCTTTTTTTTTCCTTTTTCATTTTTTTCTTTTTTTTCTTTTTCGTTTTCTTATTTTTTCCTTTCTCATATTTTTTTTCTTTTCTTATTTTCGTTTTATTCTTATTTTTTTCTATTTTTATTTTTTATTTCTTTTTTTCGCTTGTATTTTTACACTTCTATTTCTCTTTTTTCTTTTTTTTTTCCTCATTTTCGGATTTCTCTTTTTCGTTTTTTATCTTTTTTTTATTTTTTTTGCTTTTTTTTAAATTTTTTTTACTCTTCTATCTCTATCTTTTATTTCTAAAAGACAAATATCTATATCGCATATACATATTCAAAAAATATACAAAATAAATAGATATACAGATCTACATATGTATTTACAATACAAAACATACATATCTGTATGAATATGCATTTACACAATACATATCTAACCCATATGTATATATAAACATATAGAAAACAAAATCTCTATAACAGAAATGACAACTATGTACATATACATATCGGTAATCATATGTATTTACAGTATAAAACATACACACACACACATATATATATATATATCTGCATATGTATTTACAAAAATGCATATCTGACTCGTATGTATATATAAACATATAAGACACAAAATCTCTGTAATAAAAAGGACAACTATATACATATACATATAGGTAATCAAAAAATACATGATATATATCTTAAATAGTAAAAAATACAAATAAGTACATATGTTATCCTCTAATAAGTACATAAGTACATGAAATACATAATATGCATATGTTTTCTTTTACATAATATATATATTACATTACAAAACAATACATATAGCTCTGCATATGTATTTACAGAATATATATCTTAAACAGTAAAAAATATAAATAAGTACATATGTTATCCTCTAATAAGTACATGAAATACATAATACATATCAAATTCATATGTTCATTACCTTACAAAAATTACAAATATAACTCTAATATATATTTATAATAAACTAATCATCCATTTCTGTATTTGATTGAGTATTACACACACAAAGGGGGTTCACGATTTTTTCTCTTCACCGAACAGAGAACAACACACCATCTTCATCTTCTCCATGCTTCCACCTTTAGCAACAGAATACACGACTCTTTGTCCACTTTACGGATCAACCAATAAAATTCTCCATTTTTTCATTTTCAAGCAAACCAAAATACACTCACCTTCACTTAGCAGCAACATACTATTTCTCCTCCATATGCACAATTTGAAAAAAAAAATGGTGATATTGGAGATTGCAAAATATGGCAAAAAAAAAAAAAATAAGAGAGAAAAATACACATAGTGAAGGTGTAACTGTGTGAAAAAAAGAGAGAGAGACACTTACGAAAATTGAAGAAACTTGCTTGGGGAATTTAGGGTTTGTTTATTGGCAAATTTAAGTAAGAAAATCACATGTAGTGAAGGTGTAATTGTGTGAAAAAGAAGGAAAGATGATGTTTGCGAAGTTTGTTTTGGGGTAATTAGAGAGAGGTAAATAATGGAGTGAAAATAGGAAAAAAAAAAAAAGAGTGAAACATGCGTGTATAGAGCTAATTGGCAAAAAAATTATTAATTTTGCTATAAAATATAATTTTTAGAAAGTATTGCTATTTATTGTAATTATGGTCTTAACATTGTCTCTTTCTAGAATTTTTCCTTATTCATTCATGGGAAAAGGACACCACATGGCTACTTTGAAAAATTATTTCCATTGAAAGTGGCTATTTCAAAGTTATACCACCTTATAGCTAGTCGGCCTTTTTAATATCATGGGCTGACCATTTCTAATTTTGGGTCATTTTGGTTCATTTTTTAAAAGCTTGTTCAATTTTGTTTTGCTATATATTTTTGGACAAAAAATCTTTATATATATATATATATACTAGATGGATGTGGCCTGTGCTAACATTTTATTTTTTCAAGTGGGGATATTTGTAGAGTCAATTTGGAGAAGACAGATAATAGATAAAAATAGAAAAAGAACATCTACGAAAGGAACATATGCTAAAATCGCATAAGTTTATATATTGGTATTATTGATAGAAGTAGAATCTAGCGTGATACTATTTCTTTTACCATAAATTTGAATCTCACATGATTTTAATGAATCTTAAATTATGAGGAAAGAATTATATTTTCTACACTGTGTAAACAAAAGAAGAGTATCCCAACTATTAAATATCTCAATTTCCCTTCTTCAATTTTCCTCAAGTTCATGTTTGGATTGGAGACACATGTCATGATTTAAATTAACGGCTAAAAATCAACTAATTAAAACAAAGTCCTAACTATGCCCAAAAAGAAAATTTACAATCATACTATTCTAAATTTACATTATCTTTTTTAAATATATTTTAAAAATCCTTTAAATCACTTTTTCCCTTTTCTAAGAAAAAAATAGACATACAGAGGATTACAACAATAACAACGATAAAATATTCAGTGAATTTTCACATAGTGAGGTATAAAAAGGGTAGAGTATACACAGATCTTGCCTCTAATTCCAACTGGCTATTTCCGAAAGACCCCTGCTCAAGTGAAGCAACTCAAAGTAATAATGGGGAGAAATATCCAAACGGGATAGTAGATTAAATAAATTATGTGTCAACTGTCAACTATATCATCATATGGCATACTATAAGAAGTAATGTTTAAATCTCAAAATCACATAGAACTATTTTCATAATGCAGTGTCTTAGATAAAGATTTGCTCATAAAAGTTACCAGGCTTTCTTCAATATACCATATTCATGCATGTATAGTTTATCTAACAAAAAAGTTAAATGTGGTTTTCGAGAAAAAGATATATCGATCGTGTGAGTGATATAACAGTAATACAGCATCTATAACATCTACTACCAGCTATTTCTGGCTTAATCTAAGATGCAGCATCACCCATATCAATATGAAATTTCCTTATCTGATCAATTTAAATGCAGATCGGCTTAGTAAGATTTCATAGTGAGAATTAAGTTAATCATCAGTTATCGATTTTATCCAACTTAAAGAGATATTTTATGGTATCTGTCAAACCTTAACATCAAAACAGGAGACTTTTCAATATTTAGTCACAACCAACAATGGCAATAATGTGTGAAAGTCATAAGAAGTTGCAAATTTTGAAAGGAAGGCAACAAAAACATTTCAAAATACTCACAAAACAACATTCTTTCATGACTTGGTTTCAAAAATTAATTCTAAGGACTTCCCCACCATCTTTCCTATGAAGACATCACGAGCATGCTTATTTACCTAAACAAAATCCAAAATTAAAATTATCCAAAAGAAAACATGCTCGAACCAACTCTTTAACAACACTTGCAGAAGGTTATCGAAATTACCATGTCAACTCGAGGGATCATTATTCCTTAGAATTATCACTGAAAATATGACAACAGTAAAAGAGCTTGATCAAAAAATATGTTTTATGTGTGGATCTTACAAATGTACGATATTTATTGACTTTACAGACAAATATGATAGTTTTAGACAAAAATAGGCATGCTCAAGTAAAGAGAGATTTAGTAGTAAGTAGAGAATATTCTGTCTTCAAAATGCTTTCACCTTAGGCATAGCAGTAAAAGCTACATTTTGTTGATAATTGATATGTGAACCAAAAAATGTATCTTGCAGTATAGGTAAGAGCATTTTTTGTGAGATAAATTTGAAAGACATCTAACAATTAAGAAGCAGCTTTTGTGCCCTTAGATCTCTTTCTTGTTTAAAAATATTAAGAGATACCTATGGACAAGTACAAATAAGTGGCAGGAATATGAGAAGGAAACCTGTATGGAGAAAGAACCATTGGAGAAGTTGTAAAACAAATAGTCCCTAATCCGATAAACACCTCTATATGGTGGATATGGAGTTGCACTAAAAGTCGCGTAGAGAGCAAGCAGTGATAAGGAAACTGAAAAAAATAGTAAAATTTCATCCGTGTTAAAATTATTGACAAATAAAGGACATCTCAAACTTACATATTTTACTTAATCCAACATCAACCTCACTTACCCCTAGCCAAAATTCAACTTATTGTGGATGTGTTACTCTTAACCCAAACAATTCAAATCAAAGACATAGTGATTGTGCCATAAAACCTATTCCTTTCTACAATTCACAATAAGGTCACATTATTTACAATCTTATCGAAAGTACAAAGCCAAGCCTCCTACTTAGATAGAAAAAGTGAATTTCCATAGCTGCTAGACTAATTATCTTAGTAAGAGATAAGGAGTGAATCAAAATGGAAAGTCACATACCATATTTACCTCAACTCTTTAGATGCTATTATGCTTTATTCGAACGCTTTTGCGATCTTTTCTTCCTTATCAATTTGGAGTAACTCTATATCTGAGAAAAAGTGACCGAAATCTACACATAAGAAGTAACTTTTCTAGAAAACTTTTTTTTGAGCATTTACAGTTCTGGCAAAATAATCAAATTTTGAATCTCCAAATTGTAAAAAATATTGTGTTTTACTGAATTTAGAGTAGTTCGATCTTTCCTTGTAGAAGCCTCCTAACTCAAAGAAAAATGCATAACCAAATATTTTTGTCAATGTTGGATTACGCCTACTTATGGAATTTGCTAAAAAAAGTGAGAAGAAAGGAACATATTATTAACACCCGTTACCATCAATGCATATTTTTTCCCTTTGATCCTATATTCAGTAATTTAAATTTGTTAATCATCTGTCAACATGAATTTCCAAAACTTTAAGCTTTTCTCTTTAGTGTATTTAATTGCAAAATATTTTTTAAGAAGTAGATAGTAGTAACAAAGTTCATAAACTATAGGCATTCATGAGGACGTTGATCTCTTCAGTAAGAATAGTTAGTAAACTTCTCATTAAGAGCCTAAAAAATTGTAGATCCTCAATCATATCTGATATCTCGATACGTAAAGAACAACAGACGAATCATATCTGATGTACCTAATTGAACTATTCATTCAAGCCGACTTCCAAATGCAATATAAGACATACCTAAATTCTTGAGCATCTGTGAATAAGAATGTTATCAATCTTGATATTTCAACCACAAGAGACATATAAGAGGTGTTTCCTATCCTTCATTACCTTAAAGAATATAAATATTACATGATGCAGACATCACTAAATGGAGCGAATAGTCTAAACCAGTGAACTACTTCATTGAAAATATAACTCTTCAGGAGATGAATTACTGAAAATCTAGTTTACATAAACTGACACATATATAATTATAAGAACAAAATATAAAAAGTAACATTGAAATGAGTAGCAAAAGCTAACAGAGCGAAGGGCACAGAATACTGTATAAAAAAATTGTTACAAAAACCAAAATATTTCATTCTATCGTATAAGCAAACAACCATTAGATGCTCTCCGTAGACGTCTTATATGTTTCTATTAAATTCTCTTATCTATATGATTGCTTTATGTGAATCATGCAGTAATTTTGGGCTATGTTGTGTGAACTCTTCAAAGATATTACCGCACTCGTGCTGGACTCTCTAAATATTTATTATTGTTGAAGTATTCTACACACGTGATTTTTTCAAAGAGCTCGAGCAATGTAGATTTTGAGATAATCAATTTCAATTTGTCAGTTACAACTTCAAGTTTTAAAAATAGAATATCCAACACAACGGGATAAAACTATACAAATGTAACTCCCCATCCATGTAAATTCAACTACAGGAAATTCACCATGAAACTACTACTTCTGCAGTAATTTGTACTACCATCTTTTTAAAAGGTTATTCTCGATTATGAGTTGATAATCACATTTTTTACATATCATAAGAGAGGCCAACAGGAACCAGCATAACCTATTATCTTTTATCTTTTACATTCCCATGTTTAAAACTTAATATGGGTTTAGGTTCAGCATGTTCCAGAAGGATGTGTTATGCAGTAACTGATGGACTACAATTTTCTATATACAAACTTATACTCAGGTCCAGCATTATACACTAAATAGAAAAATGAGTACCTCAACTCTGAAGATATCTAAGGCAAACCCATTGAAGCAGCTGATAACAACTTGTTGGATGTCCAATCTAAGGTTATTGAGAGCCCTCATTGTTGAGAGTAACAGGCCTGGTCTGCGGCTGCAAAACATATGAATATTCACAGATCTTCCATCTCTTGCCTTTACTTCAACCTAAAAGTAAACAAAATCTGCATTACATTGTCTCAAACCAATAACATGATGACATTATACTTTATAGGCATGAAGAGCACCATAATAGATTTTAATGCAATCAATTTATATATACACACGTCTAATTAGAAACATATGTTTGTACTGATAGTTTATTCTGGATGAAATATTCTTGTTGGTTAAACACTTTTTACACTTGCAGGTTGTCTGGTTGGGCTAGGTAGTGGGCTTGCAAATGAACTCGGATCGAGTTCTTCCTTGATACGGCCCGGTAAAACTGGTGCAGTTGGTGTTAAAGGATAGAAGCTTGTTGTTTGGGACAATAAAGAGCTAGGAAGTGTGGACTCCAGTTCATTATGCAGGTCATTGATTTTCTATAGAAGCTCCTTTAGGTACTCGATTGCATCTTCTAAGATCAGAGCTTTGCCCATCTATGAACATAAAAATTCACAAATTGCGGCCAAGAAGAAGCACTTTTCATTTTAGGTAGTCGAGAAAACAAATTGGCAACATAAAATATTCTGTTAAGGTTAAAGTCAAGTCTAATGATTGTTTGCAATTAGCGGGTAGATAACTTTTAGCTTCAACCACCGTAAGTCATGCATAAACATATTTCACTTCATTTAGAAAGAATTTGTATGAATGCATTAAAGGTATTTTAATTACTTCTTGCATCTCGGCCTATCAAAAGATAACTTTCTTTGTCTTGATTTCTTAGAGCTCCAGTAAAAATATTTATGCATAGTAGTGCTAGGATTTGAGTACCATGTTGTCGCGTCATAAAATTTGACATCATAATAAAATATATTCATGACCATTTATAATAATTCAAGATGTTTGAGGAGTGGAAACGCACCTATTAGTGATGTAAAATAAATCACTTTTCCTTCATAAAACTACCATAATGCATGAAAAACTACAAATATTAACTCGTGCATTAGGTCCCAAATTAAGGTAAAAACTTACTTGAAATTGCAAACCCCATGTCATCAACCAAGTCACAGTTTTCTCCAAAAGGGTTTCACTGGATGTGGGAAATTGATAGAAAATTATGCTTCCTCTGAAAGTTTAAAGTCCAATAAGTTTGCACCCTGAATATTCTTCCTCCATCAAATTCCAAAAAATCATAGAAAATGGAGGCAACATTAATGCTACTGGTTAGTGCTCAACTATAGGAATGCCTCATGGAATGAAATATTTTGCTCTTAATAGGACTCGACATGTCAATAGGATGACAAAAATAAGGAAATGTGAAGATTTCGTACCTTGCCATATGGATAAACACAAATTAGCAGGGAGGACATGCTTCAAGCTTCTTCTGAATCAATAATGTTAGAAAGAACCCAAAAAATGTTAATTAGTCATACATCATAACTAATTTAAGATTAAAAAGTTGACAACCTTACCAGAAAAATAGTGAAAAGCTTTGGAAACACGGAATTCATACTGATAATAATATCGAGAATCTTTCTGTATATTTTTTAAAGGTTAAGAGAGTCGTCAATGTTGTTATGCTACCATTTCTATTTTCAATATCGCTAGTAGCATTCCGATCCATTGGAGTTGTATCTCTGAAATAATCTTTACTTATTTTTGTAATAAAAATGTAATAATAGATGAGACAATCAAATGAAAGTGTATATCATCAGACAAAGTAAAGGATACTTATAAAATTACCAAATGAAAGCTCAAGAAGTGCAGTTAATTTAGAAAAAAATTACCGAAAAAAATTATAAATAGGATCATACTGAATATTGAATATTTAGCAAGTGAATTTTCAACTAACCATCTGGGTTCTTCTTGGAGTTGAGCGAGTAAAATATCCGTGAGCATTGTTGGAGCCAAACTAATTTCTTCTGCTATTTTTTCTTGTTCGTGCAGTGAGAATCCATCACTGCTATTAAAGTTGTTTATTCTTAGCGGAAAAACAAACAAAATAGAGAAAAAAAATCAATACTAAATTAAAGGGAGGAGTTGGAAACAACAATCTTACTTGAGAAGTTAGTATTCTTGTTGCTGCTTGAATCATTGATTAGAATTAGCATTTTGAGAGAAAGGTTCTAGAATGAAAAGGAAATATACGATCGTGGTTTGTTGAAGCAGTCATTCAATTACCAATTTATCCTTGAAGATGAGTATATTTACAAATATACCCCTGATAATCCCATTATTATTCACATTTCTATATAGTAGAAATATATATATATATATATATATATATATATATATATACACATACGCACACATATATATACACACACATACATACAAATACACACATAAAATATGTATAAAAGTTATATCATTATTATACAGAATGTGCATAAAAATTTTATTAAACAAAAAAAACTAAAAATATAGAATGAACAAATAGTGAAAGAAACGAAGAAAAAGAACTCACCAAAAAATAAAATACTACTAAATTCTTTTCAAAAATAGTAGTGAACAAAAAGAATAAAAAAACTATATAAAAAAGGACACAAAGACGGATTAAAACCAAAATGGCAAAATTTGGAAATAATAGTTCATAGGCCACTCACCGACATTTCTTTATGTTGAGTGGCCATATTTGTCCCTTTCCCATTATTCATTAAATGTAATGACACGTTTAAAAAATCATAGTTATAAAAGCATTGCATTATTCATTAAGGGTAATGACACGTTTAAAAATTCTTTTCAAATATAAAGAGGTATTACTTCATTTTCATAACAGTACAACTTAAGTTAATAAATTACTACAAATTCCTTAGATTTGAAAAAAAATACACATATCTTAATTTTTATTAATTTTAATTAAAAGTAGAGATACATCCTAAAATTTCCTTTTTATCCAGACATAACTTTACCAATTGTAGTGCAGTTTCTTCCTCCTTCAACACCAGTTATTTTGGTGTGGTTTCATACCACAAATTTCTTTATTTCTTGAAATTTTTGAATTAAGGTATCCCCCACCCTCCACCCCCCGATACAAGCTTAATGGGTTTCACTCTTTTGAGATCTATGCTTCACAGACCAAATCTAAGAATGCACGACTTGATCATCCTAAGAAAGAAAATATGGGATTGGATGATAGCTTGGAGCATGGGAAAAGCTATATTTGATGACGAGTACCGAGCCACGTTGCTTTTTTAAAGATAGCATGGAGACTACGAGGTCCACAAAGCCAGGAGAGAGCATAGGCGCCCTTGTATTATTTGGGCTCTTGGGTCACTTCTGGGTCCAATAGCTTTTTGGGGTCAATTTTGGGCCCATTGTGTAATAAATAGCCCATGGCTATAAATAACTAGTTTTTCATTCATTTATAAACTCAGTTGATGAATGATTATTTGACACTTGAGAGTGTTTTTATAGAAAATTATTTGGAGTTTTATTGATTTGTGAGAAACGTGGGTGCTCGATAATCCATTCCCATTTGTGTCCTCATAAGAGATTGGTGTTGTTGATAATTGATATAAAGGTCCTAGGGTTTAATATACCCTTTGGTTGTCCTCTCATTATCGATTTATGTCAATCTACCTATCCTTTTTATTTTCTATCTTGTTTCCTTGTTCTTGTGCTTTTGAGTTTCAGTTTTTTCTTTATTTTCATGTTGTTTCCATTTTTTATAGTTTCTTATCGTATCATTTGGTTTCATAGATGAGCTTGATTTCATTTCTATGAAGTCAATCTTGGGTTTGTTATCTTGAAAATCACAAAAAAAGAAGTATCAAAAAAATGAAAATCCTAAAAAAAATCACTATTTCTATTTTTGACCTTAGGTCAAAATTTGAGTCTTTGATTTTGTTGTTTTCTTGTGTTTTTAGTGTTATATTCTTGTTCTCTAACACTATAGGAGTCTAGAGTTTGAATTTGAGCTAATTCAGAGTTAATTTAAGTGTTCTGCCATTGTGTGGGCTTGCACTTGAAGAAAGTGAGGGGGTTTGAGATCTGGATTTTTGGTTGAGAAATTGAACAAATTGATGTTTGAAATGGGTTTATAAGGTTGAAAATAACCTTGGTTAAAAATTTCGTCGCATTCGGATCATCGGTTAAAAAGTTAGAAAGATTGATGTTCTTGGTGTTCTTGGTATGTTCTTGAGCAGATTGTTCTATTTATCTTAAAAGTTCATTCAAAAGAAGATGTTTGATACAAAAAGAGCCAATAAAAAGGTGTTGTACTTGTTTGTTCTTGGGAATATTCTAATCTTTCAAATAGAGAAAAGAATCAAAAGGCATCAAAAAGGAATATTCCAAAAAAAAGAAGACTAAGGAGAGTACAAAGGTGGGGGTGGGGGATCACAATAAATTCAAGCTTCTTGAGTTTGAAAATTCAAATTGAATAGTCCAAAAACTCCTGAATTTTTGTCCAAAGCAGCCCCCTAACAACACCAATCCAAGCTTATCAATATTTGCTCAACATCAAATCCAAGTCCTAAACACATCTCATCTCTCTAAAAACTCTGTTACTCAAGGTTTGAATTTTAGTTTCATTCACTTCATTCTTAAATGTCATTCTTATTTGTTCTTATTTTGTGTCTTAATTTATTGTATATTTTCTTTCTCTTATCTTTGGTTTCTTAGTTAAACTCTTGAATTCAAGTATCTCGTGTTATATTTCTTTGTTCATTTTGTCATTTTTTTATTTGTTTTTTTCTTATTTTTATTCTTGAATTCAAAGTCCTTACCTTTATCTTTCAAATGAGTCATCAATAGTTGTTTCCTCTCTTTTCTCAATTGTACTAAGAAGCTATGGGTGGAGCAACCATTGATACTCTTATGGAAGCTCTTATGGGGATGCAATGAATGGTTTATAAAATAAATGGATCAGTGACACGAATTGAAGATACATTGAAAACATGAAGAAACGACTCATTAACCAAACACTGGGGTTCAACCATCAAAATTGTACCCTAAGACCTCAAGAACTTGTCTAATTAAGCAATGAGTCTTCCCAAATTGAAAAAGGCAATTCCAACATGGATCATTTGCTACTTGCTAACCATGATGCTAGCATTTTACCTAGTATCACTTCATCATTTGTGCAGGTTCATGAACAAACAATCTCAAAGAAGGATGCAAGAAAAATGCCTTATGAAAGTGAGCTTAAAAGCCTAACGGAATTCTTGCCATAGGATTCCAAGCTTGGAAAGTATGATGACAAGTCGATAAAAGAGTTGGATTCGAGGAAGAATTCTCTTCAAGAAAGGGAGGATGATACAAGCTCAATGGACTTCACTCTTTTGGGATCTATGCTTCACAGACCAAACCTAAGGATCTACGACTTGATCATTCTAAGGAAGAAAATATGGGATTGGAGAATAGCTTGGAGCATGGGCAAAGCTATATTTAATGATGTCATCCCAAGGAGTATTGAGTCACATTGCATTTGGAAGATAGCATAGAGACTACGGGCTTCACAAACCCATGGGAGAGAATGGGCACCCTTCCATTGTTCGGGCTCCTAGGCCACTTTTGGCCCCAATAGCTTTTTAGGGTCACTTTTGGGCCCATTGTGTAATAAATAACTCATGGCTATAAATAGGTAGTTTTTCTTTCATTTTTAGACTCAGTTGATGAATGATGATTTACGTTGACACTTGAGAGTGTTTTTATAGAAAATTGTTGGGAGTTTCATTGATTCATGAGAAGCGTGGGTGCTCGGGAATTCATTTTCGTTTGTGTCATCGTAAGAGGTTGGTGTTGTTGGAAATTTATAGGAAGGTCTTAGGGGTTTAATATACCCTTTGGTTGTCCTTTCGTTATCGACTTATGTCAATCTATCTATCATTTTTATTTTCTATCTTGTTTCCTTGTTCTTGTGCTTTCGAGTTTTAGAGTTTTCCTTTATTTTCGTGTTGTTTCCATTTTTGTAGTTTCTTCTCGTATCACCCCCTCTCCCTGCAAAATTCATCTTCACTATCTTTTTATCATGTTTAACGATTTCTATCAAAAATTAAATTAAACATCTTCATTTTTTTTAAGTTTATATTGTTAACATTGATGAATAAAGGCTTAGTATTTCGAAATTTGGAGCCTATTTCGGTTCAATTAACATCATGAATATACATTCAGAACCATCTTTTAGTCTTGAAATCTCTCAAATAGACAACATCAAACAATATGAAGATGTTGTTAATTTTGTTTTTGGTGTTTTTTATTTTGCAAAAATTTTGACTTTTGTACACTTAATTTTGAAAATGAATTAAGAAAACTTTGTAAAGTTACTTTAAACAATCCAAAATAGACAAATCATTTAAACTCGAAGATTCTGACTAAGCGGTTCTTATTAACGTTTTAGGAAGATTTGTAAAGAACCTAAACCGTTCGCTAACTTGCGGTTATCCGGATTGTTTGAAAACATATTTTGACTAACTAAAAAAGATTGAATTGTTGAAAAGAAAGTCATTTTAGGAATATTTTGATGTTTATGCAAAACCATTTTTTTAGCGACTTAGCTAAGAATTTAACTAGGTTCGCAAAAAAAATAAGGTAAACAAGCATAAAGAAGAGGGGGAAGGGGAGAAAGTAAAGGATTTAGGCCATTGGGCCCAAATCGATAAACCCTGTCCTAATCTAATGGGACGTTCTGCCCATAACCTATCCTAAACTATTTTTCCTTGAACCTTTGGCTCGAGTTTTGCTTCACCTGTATTAAATTTACAGCTTTAGCTTCTAGGCCCCAAATAAATGAACGAATAAATAAATAAATAAATAAAGACAACAATGAAATAAATAAAATGAAAAAATGAGACTTTCAAGTCTTTTGGCCACTTCAAAGATGGGATTTTAACCCATTTTCCTTCTTCCAGCTTTTCATATTCATTTTCCATATGCTTGATTTTTAGACTTTCCTTTGGGCTTGACTCAATAAGATGGGCCTCATTGGCCCATGTGAATATGCAAGAAGAAAAGATTCCATGTAGGACTCAAGTCATTTCCAAGCAATGAAAGAAAAGAAAGAAAGCACATTAGTGCATAATCGAACAAAGAAAGGAGGGAGGAAAATAAAGTAAAGGGAGCTAACACATGGTCAATCAAAGATAGAGAAAACTAAAGGAAACAAATGCAAATTTAACAAAAAAAAAGGCAACATGGCATGGATCCTAAATAATCAAAATCCGATTGAAAGTAGTAGGACTTATTCATGTCACTTCAAACAAGTTCAATCAAAATAGGCAAATTAACAGTAGTTAGCACGCAATTACTTAAGGAAAGAAAGAAAATACAAAGGGAACTAGTACATGATTAACTAAAGGGATAAATAAAAATATAACATGGTACGGACACAAATCATACCAGTTCAACAAAGAAAGGCTATATATATAAAAGAAAACCTCACGTTTAAACTAGTACAACATTTTCAAAGATGGCCAAACAGATTCAAAAGTATATAGGAGAAATAGAAATTAATGAGTAACTTCTAGACAAAACGAAGGTCGATTACATACTTTACGAACTTCTTTAAAATGACCACAACTGCAAAAGGCAAGGGATACAAGCAATCGGTGTTCAAGAGAAATCACATACCTAATTGCATTCAAGTATGTTGGAACGATTTTACTTAACAATGTTGAAGCAAAATGAATAAACAGACACATAAACATACTATTTTAAGTTGTTTAACCCTTTTCACCTTGTTTTTTTTGGCAAGCTACAGAAATCCATGTTTAAAAAGTCATAGAGGAGTTTTCAATTGAGAACAGTGAATTAAAATCTTCAGCAAGAAAAATTCATACCAACACAACAAGCTGAAATAGACACAAGGGACACCATGCTAAAGCAATAAGCTTATGCTCATAGTAAATAACATTCAAACTAGAAAGAGAAAAAAACCCAGTAATTACAGCCGAAAGTATTTAAACCAAAATAACCAATTAAAAGAAAAGTCAAGGTGAGAAAGCATTTGATTCTAAGAAAAGAGAGACTATGTGAGAAAAGGAATCTATCAAGGAGAAAAGAGAACATTAATTACATGGCAAATATTTCAAATTTTTACACGAGTCTAACTAAGAAAAATCCAACATGAACAGAAAAATAAAAATGCAATCTTAAGTGATGACATAAAAATCAGAAGGATAGTTACGGCATAATAATAAACTAAGAAGGGACTACACAGAATTATATTGAATTTGAACTCAGTTGAACAAAAACAAATAAATAAATAAATTGTTCTCTGGGATGCCAATAGATATTAACAATTATGGCTTTCTTCTATACTCAAGCTAAACAGAGTAATCATATAATCTCAATAAAGCAGGCTTTTCAAATGAAACTCTAAATTTACAGGTGAGAAAGTGAAAACAAACCATATGACGAAACGACCAGTAAATCGGATGTTCTTCGACAAGGCAAAAACAAATAAATAAGGATGATTTGTTTCGAATAAACACTCAAATGCCCAGCATCCATAAAACACAACTACACTTATCCTTCTAATATGATTTCATTACTGAAAATAAACTTACAGGAAAATGGAAATCAAATTTTCAAGCTTTGATACCAAAAAAAAGGCACAATCATCAGACTGCAGAAAAGAATTAATAGGACATACTACTCTGATCCTTGTCCTCCTTCAACACTTCGACTATAAATAATACACCAAAAGTGAACTTCGACAAGCATATCCTTCAACTAAGCAGCAGGCTAGGAACATTACGAGAACATGGATCAAAATTGTAATGCCCCAAATCTGGTATCTTAAATGCTACACGGTGCTCATGACCCCGAAGGACCACAAGCTAATCCATGACTGATATATGCATCTGTATACTGCATAATATGCTGAATAATGCTGAAACATGAACTGAAAGGCCATAAGGTTCACATAACTGAAGTAAAACATAACATCTAAATAAGGTATGAAATACCCCAAACAACTGAAATAACTGTCTGAACATAATAGTCTGGAAAGCCTCTAACTGACTAAACTGTCTGAGTAAGAATTTGATGGGACATATCCGCAACTAACTTCAACTAATAAACTAATTAATGAGATAATACGGAAATAATCATATCCTCAAAGGATGAGGACTCACTGTTAACTCTGACTATTGATATCTAGAATCTACTGATGGTCTGGAGCTCGTGTCTCTGAACCTATGGTATAAGACACTATAGCGCAAATATGTTAGTACTTTGAATGTACTGGTATGCATGTAAGGTAGGTTGAATGCATTAGGTTTATATGCATGAACAATACTGGCTAACTGACTAATATGAACGTGAGAATACATGCATGCATACATAGTAACTATATCTAAAATCATGATAACATGAGTATGCTGATGACTAACATGACTAATGACTGAATTCTGATAGTTGATAACATGAGTGACTGTAGCTGACAATCCTGAATCTAATGGAACTAACTGAGTTTCGTATTGTATAGAGTTGACTATATCTGACAGTCCTGAATTCTGAAGAACTATCTGAGTTCTTTTACTGAGACTGATACTGAGACTGTGGGAGGTAGTCATTTAACTGACATACCCCAAATAATGCATTATAGCTGAATTGGGGTCCAATCTATGCCCTGATTGGAAGGGTGTCAATACCATGCCACTGGTAAGAACAATATGTGAGTGACCCTAATATAACAGGTAACTCTAGTGAGAATAGTAGGAACCCTCATATAACAGGTTAAGCCACCCCATCTACCCTCATATAGCAAGCTGTGACGTCTCAACCTATGCTAGAAACATAGTTCTGGAATGCAAGAATTGTTTCTAAGAATCACACCCTCATATAACAGGTGAGTTCCCATCTTTGGATTCACTTGGTGCTAATTTCTACTCCCATCTGAATAGACATTGAACATGATTTACTGAACTAAACATTGACTGAGTTACTAAATTTCGTTGACTGACGAAATACTACTGATATCTAACAACTGAATGAGTTTTTGAGATCAAAGAGATTTCCTAAGTCATAAGACTGTCTAAAGTCTAAGGAACATAGCCAGACTGAGTGCATCATGGAAACATGACATGGCTCTAGGCACACAGCTAATATTTCAGGTACAAGTACGCCCAGGACTCGATAAAAGGAAACTGACAAAGCATGACCTACTTGAACACATCACTAACTTCATAATCCATAATACATTTACTGAAGCATTTATTAAATATATGATCTGCATAAACTTGTACATACATAGGGATTTGATGATATCATGCTAGTTGGGCATTTTCCTTCATCTAGACATTTAATCTAACGCATGGTAGGCACAGTATGTGTAAACAATATTATACAATAATTAAACATGATGATTCAATTCTAATTTCATCATTCAAGGGTTTAATCATAGATTTACATGAATCTACATCTATACTAATCAAATCCACATAAAATTTATCCCTCGACATAGAATAGAATTCAATTACTCATTATCAACATAAACAAGAGCAGCCCAATCATGAAATTCATAAAGGAAATCCATAAACTTAAACTTTGAAAAGGGATTCTTGGGCTTCATGGACGAAAGGAGTCCATGAATGAACACTATGCATACCTGGGTTGAGTTTCTTGAAGTTCTTGAACTTGAAGAATTTGAATCTCTTAGTTCTTGAAGAAGATTAGGATTTTGTTCTTGGAGATTAATGTTAGAGAGAAAACCCTAGTTTTGTTGTGGTAGAAAAATAATGAATTTCTGAGCTTTGGTCGAATAAAATTGGGTATATAAATGGGTGGTAAAAGACCAAAAAACCCTTTAAAAAGGCTTTAATTTGCTGAATCGGGACCTGCGGTGGCTCGTACGATAGTCTATCACAAGGGCGACAGTCCGTCATTTCGACCGTCATACATGGACTAAGAAAAGGGCTTACTGCCTAAGTAGCGACGTCCATCGCAAGTTCGACGGTCTATCATCCTACCCGTCACACCTTATCCAGAAGATGGCCTCACTGTTTCCCTTGCAACGGCCTGAGCGACGGTCCATCGCTAGTTCGATGGTCCGTCGGCCTTACCGTCTCACCTGGGCAGTTTTACTGCCTTCTGTATTTTGGCATAACTTTCTTCTTTGATGTTGGATTTTAATAAAATTGGTATCGTTGGAAAGTAATTTAATTTCCCACATGAGAAAAAGTGAAAATCTTTAAAATGCCATATGTACAAAAGTGGATTCATCTTTCAAAGTAAGTTTCTAACCACGATTTCAAGCTAGGAAAAAATACGGGGTGTTACATTATCTCCCCCTTGAGAATATTCATCCACGAATGAGACTGAGAGTGAGGGGAAAAGATAACCGACGTACATACTGAACATGAATAACTGGAATATGATCTCATGATTGACATGACTGATAACTGAATATATCATACTGAACATAAATATTTGATGCATGTATAACTGATTCATGAATGCATGACTGGGTGTTCTGATGAACTAAGTTCTCACAATGAGAATGCATGTCTGATGCATAATTATAAAACTGAACCGATACATGAATGCATGACTGAATATGCAATGGTACTTGATACCAAGTCTGTGATGAACACTGAATATGAAACTAAGAAAGCTTAAGGAGAACTGTTACCTTGAGCTTGATCTAAGTTGGCGGAGAAGAGGTGAGGATACTTGGTACGCATGTTTGCTTCTTCTTCCCAAGTAGCTCCCTCGACGAACTCATTTCGCCAAAGAACCTTAACTAGAGGGACTTCTTTGTTTCTCAATCTACGAGTCTGATAGTCTAGGATTTTAACTAAAATCTCTTCATAAGAGAGGCTGTTCTAAACATCGATGCTCTGAATAGGGAATACAACTGCTGGGTCACCTATACATTTCTTGAGCAAAGAGACATGGAAGACTGGATGAACTGAGGCTAGATCTTAAGGCAAATCAAGCTCATAAGCTACTTTGCCAAAGAAATTGAGAATCTTGAAGGGACCGATATTTCCCTTCTTGCCGAACCTTTTCACTCCCTTCATGGGAGAGATCTTTAGAGAGACATAGTTACCAATCTCGAATTCGATATCTTTTCTATGAATATCTGTATAAAACTTCTATCGTCTCTGAGTAGCATGGAGTCTTTCTCTAATTAATTGGACTTTCTCTAAGGCGTCGAATACCAAGTCAAGCCCTATAACTGAGGCCTTCCTAACTTCAAACCAACCAATTGGAGATATGCATCTCCTACCATAGAGAACTTCGAATGGAGCCATGTGAATACTGGAATGATAGCTGTTGTTGTATACAATCTCAATCAAAGGTAAGTGGTCATCCCAACTACCCTTGAAATCAATTGCACACACCCTTAGCATATCTTCTAGAGTCTAAATGGTCCTTTCTTCTTGACCATCTATCTGAGGATGAAAGGTTGTACTGAGATCAACTTGGGTACTAAAACCTTTTTGGAATGCTGAAATAAGAGGTGAACTGGGTACCTCTGTCTGAGATAATAGATAGCGGAACACCGTACAATCTGACCAACTCCCTGATGTAGAGTTTGGTGCAATCCTTGGCTAAATAAGAGGTATGAACTAGAAGAAAATGAGTTGATTTGGTCATCCTATCTACAATGACCCAAACTAAATCATGTTGATGACGAGTTCGAGGCAAACCTGTCACGAAGTCTATGTTCAATTTTTCTCACTTCCATGTAGGAATACTGAACTTTTGCATGGACCCACTAGGATTTTGATGCTCTATCTTAACCTGCTGTCATGTAGAGCACTTAGCCACAAACTCTGTAATATCTCTCTTTATATAACAGGTGAGTTCCGATCCTTAGGGTTACTCGGTGCTAATTTCTACTCTTATCTGAATAGACATTGAACATGATTTACTGAACTAAACATGCACTGAGTTACTGACTTTCGTTGACTGATGGAATACTACTGATATTTGACAACTGACTGAGTTTATGAGATGATAGAGATTTCCTGAGTCATAAGACTGTCTGAAGTCTAAGGATCATAGCTTGACTGAGAGCATCAAGGAAACATGACATGGCTCTAAGCACACAGCTAATATTTTGGGTACAAGTACCCCCAGGACTCGATAGAAGGAAACTGACAAAGCATGACCTACTTGAACACATCACTAACTTTATAATCCATAATGCATTTACTGAAGCATTTATCAAATATATGATCTGCATAAACTTGTACATATATGGGAATTTCATTATATCATGCTAGTTGGGCATTTTCTTTCATCTAGATATTTAATCTAACACATGGTAGGCATAGTATGTGTAAACAACATTATATAACAATTAAACATCATGATTCAATTCTAATTTCATCATTCAAGGATTTAATCATAGATTTACATGAATCTACATCTATACTAATCAAATCCACATAAAATTTATCCCTCGACATGGAATAGAATTTAATTACTTATTATCAACACGAACAAGAGCAGCCCAATCATGAAATTCATAAAGAAAATCCATAAAGTTAAACTTTGAAAAGAGATTCTTGGGCTTCATGGACGAAAGGAGTCTATGAATGAACACTATACATACTGGGTTGAGTTTCTTGAAGTTCTTGAACTTGAATATTTTGAATCTCTTAGTTCTTGAAGAAGATTAGGATTTTGTTCTTGGAGATTAATGTTAGAGAGAAACCCCTAGTTTTGTTGTGGTAGAAAAATAATGAATTTCTGAGCTTTGTTCGGATATAAATGGGTATATAAACGGGAGTTAAAAGACCAAAAAACCCCTTTTAAAATGGCTTTAATTTGCTGAATCGGGACCTGGGATAGCTCGTGCGATGGTCCATCGCTAGGGCGATGGTCCATCATTTTGACCGTCGTACGTGGACCAAAAAAAGGGCTTACTGCCTAAATAGCAACGGCCTGGGTGACGGTCCGTCGCAAGTTCGATGGTCTGTCAACCTGCCCATTGCACCTTATCCAGAAGGTGGCCTGTAATAACCTGAGATCCCATCTCGAGATATCACACGGTGCTTATGACCCCAAAGGACCACAAGCTAACCCTTAACTGATAACTGTACTTGTACACTACATAGTATCCAAAATAAATATGAAAACTAGCCAAAAGGTTCAACATATCTATACATATACATACTCAAACTGAAATCTAAATACTAATACATCAACATCCATCTGAAAAGCCTCTAAGCTATCTGAACTGTGAAGTTAATAGGATATATCCCCAACTAACTCCCTCAACTGAGAATAAATAAAATCTGATACAATAATAGTAAACTGAGATTCGTACTTGAAATAAGAGGATACACTGCTACTACTGCTAACTGGAACTGAACTACTGAGGATACTCTAGATCCTGTGCCTCTAAACCTATGGTGCCCAATAAAACCCTATAGCACAAATGCGTCAGTACAGGGATGTACTGAGTATGTAGACGGGGTAAGGCTAAATGCAAAGGCTCATGCGTGCACAATATCTAAACAGAATAATCATTAAAATATCGGACGAGAGCACATACATGAATGCACAGACCAAATCACAGTCATCAACACACTAGATACTGAAACTCGGATACCACTTTAATGCAGACTGAACTCACTACTAACACTGAGAAACTGAATCACTAACACATCTAATACTTATAACTAAGAATCAGGATGCACTTACATCAAGGACTGAATTTTGTACTTTACTACTTTCGACTGACAGGATAAGAGATCAACCTTTCTAATGGATAATATTTAGAAACTATTATCAATGATAAGAAATATGATTATAGCTGAATCTGACAATAAGGATACTCAATAGAATCTGAGACTGTGAATCAAGCCTTTCTGGCGGCATATCTCTGAATATAATATCAAATAACTGTATATGAGACCAATCCTATCTGACGGGATGGTCCATGAATCAATGGAACTATCTGAGTTCCTCATAATGATAGATGACTGTATCTAACAGTCATGATTGCTGAAGATTAATACTAAAACTGAAATTGAAACTAAAACTGTGGGAAGTAGTTACTTAACCAACATGCCCCAACCTACCACAGGTGGGGTTCAACCTGTAACCCCAGCTAGAAGGGTATCAATACCGTGCCATGGGTAAAGACCTCTCGTTGGTCAATTTTCTCTAGTGGATGACCCTTACCAGAAAGTCGACCTAAGCTAATATAATAGTCAAATACTCTCTCTGGAGGTGACATCCTGTACTGATGGTGACTTCTGTATCCCGCGCTGACTATGTAGTTATGGAGTTCAAGGATTTCTACTAATGACTCCGACCTCTCTCGCTAATAGAGAGAGCTGCCATCCCTTCCCTCGCTCGGTGCTAGTTTCTACTCTAAACTGAAAGACTCTAAACTGAATTATTAACTGAACACAACTAAACTGAATTCGATACTAATCATGTTTCTCAAAAGATCTAACTGAGTTACGCTGAAATCACTTAGTTTCGTATCTAACGGAAATGGTATTGAATCATGGTATCTAACTGACGATACAGAGCTTGAATAGATTAATCGAATCACTTCTGAGATTAGAATTGAATCATTTGAATACTATTAGATCTGAAATGATTTATAGGATTGGGGATAGATTACTAGCGATACGGAAGTTACGAAAATAACTGAGATTACTGAGCTTTCTTAAGTTCTGCAATTGTATGAGGATACAGAGTTCTATAGTTCAGTGAGTTTTGAGAATCATGGCTCAACTAGAATTATTGAGGAACTAACACTGGCTCTAGATAACAACTCTATTGTCGGGTATAAATACCCCCAGGACTCGATAACATAAAAGTAAAACATAATCATTCTTGCATCATCACGATCATCCATTCATCATCACAATCATTCATTCATCATCACAAGCATTCATTCATCATCACAATCATTCATTCATTATCACAAGCATTCATTCGTCATCATAATCATTCATGTCAGAACTTACTTGCTAACCACTTGGCATGTATTAAAATCTTAGCATATATCAAAGATCACATAATTGGGGAATTTACTACTATCATATCTCCACTTGTTCACTAAGGTCCTTCAACAAATACTAGACATGCATAGGTTCACACTTATTTGGGGATTTCCTACTATCATGGAATAATTCATTCACTTGGGTATTTTATCAAACACTAGGCATGCATAAACTAGCTCACAATTTGGGGCTTCCTATTCGACATATTATAATGGCCCATAAGCTTCTCCTTAGCTTTTATCAAACCTATGGGAGACATGCTCCGCTTATTCAACTTCTACACCCAAAATTCATGAACACATAATATAGAGAGCAACTTCAAGAGGTTTTATCACCAACATCACATGAATTTCATATACAAGGGTCAAAGCTCACAAATCTTGTAAACAAACATGAATCAAAACTCAACAACATATGGAACATCAATTTCAACTCATACAAATCATAGAATTTTACAAACATAAAATATTTAAGTTTTAAAGATGGGTGCTTTAGCTCCTTGGATGAAAAGGACCCAAGAATCAACATCTACATACCTTGGGGAAACTTCTTTCTTAAAGGTTCTTGGAGAGATTCTTGATTTCTTGACTTCTCTTGATCTCTCTTAATTTTTCTTGAAGAAGAAATAAGAGTTTTGATCTTGGAAAGAAACCCTAATTTGATGTTTTGGATGAATGAGAAGTATGTTCCTTGATTTGGGGTGATTGGGTGTTAAATAGGGTGAAAAATGACCCAAAAATCTCTTTAAAGTGGTGTTTCAGCGCTATCTCAGACAAAACTGATGGTCAGAGTAACGGACCATCACTCTGGCACTGACCGTCACTCCCACCATCACTTTTGGTCCAGAAAAGGGCCTTACTGCTTCAATTTTGACAGCCAAAGTGACGGGCCGTCACTGAATTGACAATCCTTCAGTTTGTCCGTCACTCTGGACAGCTCGGACAGCTCTCAGTAAAAAAGCCATAACTTCTTACTCCGATATCAGACTTTGGTAAAATTTGTATCTTTGGAAAGATATTCAATTATCTATCTATTGGTAAGTCATAAGATCAAAAATTCTTTGTTGAATGGGAGATATTCTCATTTGAAGTTGACTATGGTAATGTCCTTCTCAAGAATTCAATCGGTAAGGGATGTTTTGATTCGTCTAACAGCTAAGACATATTTAAGGCCTTAATACACATAAAACTACCAAATCACTAAGATTTATTTCTCATAAGCTTGAATCATGGTTCTACTATCGGTTGGGATTCTCAGGGTTTTACAATATCTCCCCCTTGGGAACATTTGTCCTCGAATGGCGCTTGATAGACTGAGAATATGGATCAACAGAACTTACTCAAGAAATGAAAATATCTCAAGGCATGACTACGCAACTAGAATGACTGACATACTGAGTTCTCACACTGGTCATGCATATCTGGTGCATGGAATACTCGACTGAACCGACTAATAGCTAAATTCTCATAACACACATGCATATATGATGAATGGATGTCCGGCTAAGCTGATTTTTGAAAGCAAGACTTGACAATGCATTAACGACTGATGCTAACTTCATAAAGAAAATCTGAACATACATCTGGATGAATCTAATGACATGCAACATCATAATACTATGTGGTATCTCCTCCTTGGGACTCTATGTCCCTCTAAACACACTTCACTGAAATATTAGGGCGGTGCGCGGGGCACCTACAGACTAAGTTATAATTGACCGACTAAGATCTGAAACTCATGTATGACTCATGCTATCATATAAGCTCAAAATGGAAGCATAGGACCTAACAATGCATATCATAAAGATAAAGGACTCATAACTTACCCGGGTCTATTTCAGGGAATCCTTCCCGATCAAGGCGAGCCTGAAGCGCCTGGAGTCTACCCCTTTGAGTCAGCGCTCTATATTCTTACATTATATGGCCTGGCTTACCACACCCAAAGCATATATCACTACAATCTCTACACACACCTTGGTGGCACCTGCCACACTCTCCACAATGCGGATGGGTACGAACATCGCTAGCACTACTATAGGCTTTGGAGCTTGGCGCTCCCTCAGGTCTGACACCCCCAAACACAGGTGAGGGTACACTAGCTAAAGATGGAGCTGGGGCTAAAAATCTCTAACCATACTGAGAACTACTGCCACCCTGGGACCCTGACTATGAGAAACCACGACTACCTGTCTTGGTTCTCTTACTCTCTCTCTTTCTTTCATCTTATCTGCCTCAATATATTGCTCATGCATCATTAGCCTAGAAACATCCATATCCCTATTGAGCATAGTAGCTCTACATTCTTTCAACATATAACTCGATACCCCAGAAAAAAATTTACTCATATTCACTCTAAGGTCAGCTACTAAGTCAGGAGAATACTTAGCTAATTGGTTAAATTTAAGACAATACTCTTTCACGGTCATGAAACCTTGCCTTAGGTTCATGAACTCTTCTACCTTACCTTCTCTCATATCTATCAGGAAAAACCTATCTAGAAAGGCACTCTGAAACTTTGACCAAGTCACGGGAGCTGTATTCTCCCCTCTACTCTTCTCCTATATCACTACCCAAACATGAGCAACATACTTCAACCTATAAGATTCTAACTCAACACTCTCCTTCTCAGAAACAAGCATAATCTGGGTGATCTTCTTTACCTCCTCAAGATAAAACTATGGGTTGTCACCTACCACTGACCCAAAGAATTTTACCGGGTTCATTTTCATAATATTTCTAACCCTTGCTGGGGTAGAATTCCCATCTTGCTGAGGTGGGACTGCAGCCTGATGATTACTCTGAACATTAGTAACGGCTTGGGCTAGCGGCTAAAAAGCTACCCAAAAATCTGTATGTGACACATTCTCATTCTCGGGATCTACTGGTTGTGGGTGCTGGCCATCAACCCCACGAACAAAATCTCTATGAGGAGGCATACTCTGTAAATAGAAGGAAGAAGTGGATTAGACTGAGAACTAACTTGAGCTCATGCTCACTCGCACGACATGATCACTGAAATAAGGGAAACCTCTCCTAAGAACATCTCGTAGCCTCTTGTACATAAATATGGCGCGCTACACACTTAAGCATAAGACTCTACTAGATGTGGCTTTTCAGACTCCCTAGGATACTCTTGAACCTTAGGCTCTAATACCAAGTTTGTAACAACCCGAGATCCCATACCAAGATGTCATACGGTGCTTATGACCTGAAAGGACCACAAGCTAACCCTTAACTGATATTTGTACCACTATACTACATAATATCCGAAATAAATGCAGAAACTGGCAATAAGGGTCAACATATCTATACATATATATACTCAAACTGAAAACTGAATACTAATACATCAACATCCATCTAAAAAGCCTTTAAACTATCTAAACTGTGGAGTTGATGGGACATGTCCTCAACTAACTTCGTCAATTGAGAATAAATAAAATCTGATATAGTAATAGTAAATTAAGATTTGTTCTCGAAAGAAGAGGACTCACTGCTACTGCTGCTAAATAGAACTGAACTGCTGAGGATACTCTGGATCCTGTGCCTCTAAACCTATGGTGCCAAATAAAATACCATAGTGTAAATGCGTCAGTACAGGGATGTACTGAGTATGGAGGCGGGGTAAGGCTAAATGCAAAGGCTCATGCGTGCACAATATCTAAACTAAATAATCAAGAAAATGTTGCATGAGAGCACATACATGAATGCACAGACCATAATCACAATCATCACAACACTAGATACTAAAAATCGGATACTACTTTACTGCAGACTAAACTCACTACTGACACTGAGATACTGAATCACTGACTCATCTAATACTGATAACTAAGAATCTGGATACACTTACATCTAGGACTGAATTCTGAGCTTTACTACTTTTGACTGACAAGATTAGAGATCAACCTTTCTAACGGATGATATTCAGAAACTATTATCAATGATAAAAAATATGATTATATCTGAATCTGATAACAAGGATACTTAATAGAATTTAAGACTATGAATCAAGCCTTTCTGGCAGCATATCTCTGAATATGATATCAAATAACTGTATATGAGACCAAGCCTATCTAATAGGATGGTCCATGAATTAATGGAATTATCTGAGTTCCTCATAATGATAGATGATTGTATCTGATAGTCCTGATTGCTGAAGATTGATACTGAAACTGAAACTAAAATAGTGGGAAGTAGTTACTTAACCAATATGCCCCAACCTACTACAGGTGGGGTCCAACCTATAATACCAGCTGTAAGGGCGTCAATACTGTGCCACGGGTAAAGACCTCTCGTTGGTTAATCCTCTTTAGCGGATGACCCTTACCAGGAAGTCGACCTAAGGCAATATAATAGTTAAATACTCTTTATCTGGAGGTGACAGCCTGTACTGATGGTGACTTCTGTATCCTGTACTGGCTACGCAGTTCTGGAGTTCAGGGATTGCTACTAACGACTCTGGCCTCTCGCTGACGAGGAGAGTCGCCATCCCTTCCCTCGCTCAGTGCTAGTTTCTACCCCCAACTGAAAGACTCTGAACTGAATTATTAAGTGAACATAACTAAAATGAATCCGATACTAATTATGTTTCTCAAAATATCTGACTGAGTTACGCTGAAATCACTTTGTTTCGTATCTGACGGAAATGGTATTGAATCATGGTATCTAACTGATGATACAAAGCTTGAACAGATTACTCGAATCACTTGTGAGATTAGAATTGAATCATTTGAATACTATTTGGGGCTAGATTACTAGCGATACGGAGGTTACGGAAATAACTGAGATTACTGAGCTTTCTTAAGTTCTACAATTGTATGAGGATATAGAGTTCTATAGTTCAGTGAGTTTTGAGAATCATGGCTCAACTAGAATTATTGAGGAACTAACACTGGCTCTAGACAACAGCTCTATTTTCGGGTATAAATACCCCCAGGACTCGATAGCATAAAAGTAAAACATAATCATTCTTGCATTATCATGATCATCCATTCATCATCACAATCATTCATTCATCATCACAATCATTCTTCATCATCATAATCACTCATTCATCATCACAAGCATTCATTCATCATCATAATCATTCATGTATCATCGCAATCATTCATGGCATATCTTACTTGCTAACCACTTGGCATGTATTAAAATCTTAGCATATATCAAAGATCACAAAATTGGGGAATTTACTACTATCACATCTCCACTTGTTCACTAAGGTCCTTCAACAAACACTAGACATGCATAGGTTCACACTTCTTTTGGGATTTCTTACTATCATGGAATAATTCATTCACTTGGGCATTTTATCAAATACTACGCATGCATAGACTAGCTCACAATTTGGGGCTTCCTATTCAACATACTATAATGGCCCATATGCTTCTCCTCAGCTTTTATCAAACCTATGGGAGACATGCGCTACTTATTCAACTAATGCTACACCCAAAAATCATGAACACATCACATAAAGAGCAATTTCAAAAGGGTTTATCACCAACATCACATGAATTCCACATACAAGGGTTAAAGCTCACAAATCCTGTAAACAAACATGAATCAAAACTCAACAACACATGGAACATCAATTTCAACTCATACAAATCATGAAATTTTACAAACATAAAATCTTTAAGTTTTAAAGATGGGTGCTTGAGCTCCTTGGATGAAAAGGACCCAAGACTCAACATCTACATACCTTAGGGAAACTTCTTTCTTGAAGGTTCTTGGAGAGATTCTTGATTTCTTGACTTATCTTGATCTCTCTTAAATTTTCTTGAAGAAGAAATAAGGGTTTTGATCTTGGAAAGAAATCCTAATTTGATGTTTTGGATGAATGAGAAGTTATGTTCCTTGATTTGGTGTGATTGGGTGTTAAATAGGGTGAAAAATGAACCAAAAATCTCTTTAAAACGGTGTTTCAGCGCTGTCTCGGACAAAACTGACGGTCAGAGTGATGGACCGTCACTCTGGTGACTAACCATCACTCCCAGCATCATTTTTGGTCTAGAAAAGGGCCTTACTGCTTCAGTTTTGATGGTCAAAGTGATGGGCCATCCCTGACGTGACGGTCCGTCAGTTTGTCCGTCACTCTGGACAGCTCGTATAGCTCTTAGTAAAACGGCCATAACTTCTTACTCTGCTTTCAGATGTTGGTGAAATTAGTATCGTTGGAAAGCTAATTCAATTATCTATCTGTTGGTAAGTCATAAGCTCAAAAATTCTTTGTATATTGGGAGATATTCTCATTTGAATTTGACTATGGCAATGTTCTTCTCAAGAATTCAATCGGTAAGGGATGTTTTGATTCGTCTAATAGCTAGGACGTATTTAAGGCCTTAATACACATCAAACTTGATCATAAAACTACTAAATCAGTAAGATTTATTTCTCATGATCTTTAATCATGGTTCTACAATTGGTTGGGATTCTTGGGGTATTACATGGCTCACTGTGTCCCTTGCGACGGCCTGAGCGATGGTCCGTCGCTAGTTCGATGGTCCATCGGCCTCACCGTCGCACCTGTGTGGTTTTAGTGCCTTCTATATTTTGGACATAACTTTCTATTCGGATGTCGGATTTTGATGAAATTGGTATCATTGGAAAGCTAATTCAATTTTTCATATGAAAAAAAGTGAAAATATTAAAAATACCACATGTACAAAAGTGGATTCATCTTTCAAAGTAAGTTTTTAACATTCTTGAGACGATTTTAAGCTAGGAATAAGTATGGGGTATTACAAAAATCCCATTTCAAACTGTATTCAATCAACAGAAACCAAACGGGTGGAAGCACCGATAATCATGAACAGAGGATTAACACACAAGGCATTTATTTTGAAACAATTATTGGGAACAATATTCCAACTTTAAAGAAATGGGAAACTAAAATCACCGAGAGAAAATCAAGCACAGTAAACTTTTTCATAAGAAAGACTAAACCAGAAACCGAAACATATCAACATAATAAAATCCATCATCTTCCAGGACTAAACCTAGGGCCTTCAAGGCCATCTACAGCTACTCCTAGTAAACAAAGTCATCAAAACATAACTACAGAATACCAAGACAAAGCAGAACTAATTTGAAATGAATGAAATAGAATGTTACCTATTTCAGAGCAGTAAAGTGGGACTCAAAGCTTCGTCAGAATCATAACTACCGGAAAAACATCTCCGTCTTCAACTCGAAACTCTAATTTAGCTGATGAACTTTTGGAAAGTAGAATTTCTACCACAGAGAATGAATTTTTCTCTCATAGTTTGTTTTTTCTCTCTTTTTTCTTTCTTGTCTTTCCTTTCAAGTTTTTGAATCAAAAAGAGATTTCCCACCCCCTCAGTTTTTTCGAACCAAAAAAAAATCCCTTTTAGGGCTTCAATCTACGTCCAAAAAATTGAAAAAAAAGGAAATTTTTGGATTTCTTTGGGGGGGGAATACAAAAACTAGCTGAAGATAAGGTTCCCCTTCAAAATTCTCCCTAATTTTGGGTTTCTGTCCAACCAATTTGGACTAATACAGCCAATAGGAGTAAGAGAATGCAATTTCCTCATGAACCAATCAAAAATTTCTAAAAATATACGAATTCGTGCTGATTATTCTGATATTTATGAAATTTGGATATTGGATAGAACAACTAATCGATCTTCTAGAAAATCCTTGGCTTTTCACAACAAACACATGCCATCTAGGCGAGTCAAAGTTGGGTCGATGACGGGATCGGGTATTCTTGCTGTTGGTCGAGTATCGGGTTGATGGATTTAGGTTTTGGCTGGTTGTGAGTTGTTTGTCGATGTTGTACGTATTTATTATGGTTTTTATGCATACTTGTTGTTGCTGAGGTTATTGAAGATTGCTTGCTGCTTTGTTGATGGATAAAAGGGGAAAGAAATTTACACTGGGTTGGATGGGTGGTGGCTGTTGGGCCATGGGATTTATGTGGGTCGCTGATTGGATGGGCTGGTATGTTTAGATTGGGTTTTAATTGGGTTTTAGTTGGGGTTATTTAATAACCCCAATTAAATTTAATTGGATCACAATAAACCTAATTAAATTAGAAAATTGGTGGTCTTCGAAATTATTTAGAGAAAATAATCTTGATTAGACTAAAGGTTATATATAAAAGACAATTCTAATTATGATCAAGCCTATTCTATTTAAATTTTGACCAAATTAAAGTTAACCGGCCAATTGTATTGCAATCGTGACCAATTCAGTTTCAGTTATGATCAAATTTAATAGATAGGTTAAATTGAATTGAAATTCCATACGAATTAATACTTCATTTAATCTCGGGCTTCTTGATCTAATAAAATCAAATGCATATTTATCCAAATAAATTATTTTGATTATAAATTATATTAAAATCAAGATTTTAATCATAATATTTATTTTTAAAATAATCTTTAATTAAAATTTAATTTTCCATAGAATAAATTTTTAAGTAATTAAATTATATAATCTCATATAAATGAACACGATAATATATAATCGCTACTTAAAATGACAAAATTACGTACAAAAATTATTTTGAAAATTTTTTATTCAGAAAAAATAAATATTTCAATTTTATTAAAAATCGAAGAAACTCCGAACTAAATTTAGTCGTGGAGGGCAAAAATTCGGTGTCAACATTTTTGACAAGGATTCTAATGATTTCATGAAATAGATCCAAACAACGAAATGATTCCACTACGATGAAGAAATTATGAGAAAGCATTGAAAAGAGGCTAAGAAAAAGGAGTGGATGATTCTAAGAAAAGAGGATCTAACAGTTCAGGAGGTAATGTTCGTGCAAAAAGAAGAGTTATTGAAGTTACTACTAGAGATGCCCTTCCAAAGGTATTGCATGTTTGTTACTGGCAATAATTTAGATCAAAATATATAATTGATTACATCTGATACCTTCTTCATCTTGTATCTGTGAATATGTAACACCTACATGAATGTATCTCTCATCTTATTTTGTTTGTGTGAAATACGCATAAGAGAGATACATATGAATAAAGTAAGAAATACATATATAGTATTTATATGTATAATATGTATCTCTTGATATATATTTTTTGGATGAATTATGTATGTGAAAGATACATGTTATAACAGCAGGAGATACATTTAAGGTTGTTATATGTATAGTATGTATATCTTACAAAAAAAAGTTAATGTATAACTGAAGATACAAGTATGTTCCAAAATAGTATATATCTCTTATAAGAGATCACAGTAGTATTATGTATATGTTTTTTGTAATCTCAGATGAAACATGTATCTATAACAAAATTATCTATTTTTTGTATGTCATTTTTCAGGGGTTGAGTTAAGTCATAAAGGAGATTTTATCTCATCCTTTATAATTTGAAAGCTCCTCTAATGCTAAGTTCAAAGATAAGTTAAAAGAGGTTATTGGACAAGAGGTTCTTGACTTGTTTGCTGAGATGAATTTTGAATGTTATCTCAATATTCCACTGTCCAATTACATTGAAAAATTTACAAAATATTTACTTATGCTAGAGATTCAGCAAAACAATTCAGATGAGATGCATGTCTTCGTCAAGGGCAACATTCTTAGATTTTTCATCTTTGAATTTGTCCTACTTACTTATTTGAAATGCACCGATGATATAGAAGATTTCATATATCATGATTCATCTCCCAGCATATGATGCATGAATATTTTTTCCGGTCAATAAATGGTTTGATAAGCAAATGTTGGTGGATTGTTTTCTCATGAAAAATTTTGTCAACAATCAAGATGATCTCCAGATGACGACTTTATACTTCATCCATACATTTATATTTTCTTAGTTAAAAGATTCCCCAATCCCATTGTTGAATTTTAAGATGGTCGAGGATGACAAGTATGAAAATTTTTCTTTGGGTAAAGTGGCATTCTCTAGTTTGATGTCATCTTTGAGATAATCATATGGAGAAGAAGTTATAGGATTTCCTCAAGTGCTTAATTTGTGGATGTTTGAAAGTTGCTCCAAAGTTGAAAAAAAACATTGCAGTACAGCAGGGAAACTAGATCCCAAGAATTTTGAATTGAAAGATTATGGCAGTCAGGTCAAAATACAATCAATTTATGACCGAGATGTTTAGCAAGGTAATGTAATCATGTTTAACAGTTGAGACATCTTTTCATATATATTAATAAATAGTTTAATTTATACATGTTAATTTATTTAAGTTGAGTAGGTTGATATGAGTAGGTGTATGTATTTTACACCCTGCGTTGAATTAATTTAGTTTTAATTATTTTTTCATGCGTGTTTATAATTTTTGGCACAGTATTCATATTTCAAAATTATACCTACTGTGGAGGATCTCAATAAACTAGACTTGCCTCCTACTAATATTGATTCATTCTATCCTTCAACAAAGAGTATACAATCAACATCTTTGTAAGAAAGTGCTAACGAAGCCAAAAATTAGTGAAGAACCTATATCCATCCACTATGATGGTTTTGAGGATTTCAGTATTTCGCCTCTTAAGTATCGACTTCTGCCCCTCTGGGAAAGAAAATAAAAACAGTTTCAGTCTAAAAAAAAGATGCTAATTAAATGAGAAACTAAGACAATTGCTTCAAAAGTAAATTGACAGGATACATAAATCTCCCGTTGATTCCATTTCCTACAGTGGTAAAGAAACTTCAAATTCTTATTTTTCAAGATCAACAAGAATCACCACATTAATCAAGAAAAGTGACTGAATAATCTGTTAACAAACCTCTGAAGCAACCAGGACTTAAAATTATTTGAGTTGGAGATAAAGTCATTTATCAAGATCTATGTATCACTTTAATATTGCCCATTCAATCAAAAAGTTTAATTTTTGTTATACAGATAATTATAGATTCTATCTATTTTAAATTTGAAAGTGGATCAAAAATTCAGTGGCCTTCAGACACTGCCCACTGAACAACACATGGACGTTATGAAATCATTGAAGATGAATCATGTTCATTAGGAAAAGGTAACTTATTTCGTTCATCTTATTGAGTTTGTATAAATTATATTTTTATTATGATCTTGTTATTAATTTTCAAGTTGATATTGAAATGTAGAGTCCATATAGAGACCACTATTCAGATGGATGAGGTGAATCTGAACTCCATACTAAATCAGAATTTCCAAAGATCTCTCTGGTACAATAAGTTCATAGTAAACACATTAAAGCCGTTCAATCACTGACTGTTATCAATCACACACCTGAGTCAGAAAAGATACTTAATTAGACATTCATGGAAATGATATCATTAATAATCTTATTGAATTCCACATATATTTGTCATTTTCTTAGGAGGTTTTTATTTCAACATTAGTAGTCTTAGGGTTATAACAATAATATGCAGTCGATGCACTATTTTTCATGGAATTGAGTAGGCTTAAAAAGAGTCATATTGTTGAAATGTTGATACATCACTCCAGATATTATAAATTATATAATGAGTTAGGACCAATAGTTATTTCCTCTAAATTATTGCTTGTTTATTAGAAAAACTGACTTTAGTGTATATATGATAATAACATTGCTTTGGACAAATTTTAATTTGAATAAGTTGAATATAGCCTAATTGAAGACAACACCGTTAAATCTGAGAGTCCAAGCGACATCAAGTTCCATCTAATGATAAGGAACGGATCAACGTCAAGCTAGATTCGACACACACCAGCAACTTTCATGAAACTCATGAGGTAATTCAAGTTTATATATTTTAACATATTTTTTTTAATTTCTATAAATATTGTATGTATCTCATACATTATTACAGATGTATTTAGTACATTTAAATGTATCACTTATTGTTAATATGTAACTCACTCAAAATTGATTGCTCTATTATAGATTTTTTCCATTCTTATAAATATATATATATATATATATATATGAATTTCAGATAGATGTATCTTTTAATATTGTCATGTATCTCTTACAAAAATGTACTTTACACCTACATATTTTAGTTGTTAATTTATCATGTAGCATCTCACTCTGTCTAAATTTCAATGTTTAGATTATAACATGTTTTATTAATCTACTATAAATATAGGATGAAACTCATTAATTATGGCAGATGTGATTGTTATTATAGTTTCATGTATCTCTTATTGATACTATGTATCTCATACAACATATAGTGTATTATTATATATCAATTATATTCTTATAAATATATTTGATGCTCAGACGTAGCTTTTACTATTGATACGTATCTCTTACATGAATGTATTATACTCATAAGTATTTTAGTTGATAATTTAGTATGTAGCATCCCACTCTGTCTAAATTAACTACTATAATTTTATATTTTAATATCTATTATACTAGCTTGTGGATGGATAATAATTTTGTATAGAAATTATTATCGAATGTTTATCAAATTGTCTAGGAATTTCTTACTGAAGCACTATCTTGTTTTGTTGTTGAAAGAAGTGAAAAACATGTATTAAGTAATGTCGATCCAATTTCTGCTCTATTGTTGATAGTTTATAGACCTTCATCTCTCATTGAGAGTCAATATATGATTAGTGATACAAAAATACTAGAAACATTTTTGAGTCCACAGAAGTCAATACCAAATGACAAAGTTGCACTAGCACATCTGATTAGACACCCATCAAAGATATACCACTCTCTTTATTTGACAAATTTTGGCTCTAGTTCTATAGAAAGCAGAAAGTTGTTTCACATATGTGAAAAATCCATCCGTTTGAAGATTATAACATCACAAACTCATGTCCAACTGGTATAACATCATCGTATAAGGAATGGATACGAGAGGGTCTTTACAAACAACATGCACTCAAGTAAGTAAATTTTATTTTTTAGCTTAAACAAATTTTACAATATAGAATTATTACATTCTTAATCCCATTTTACAAGAAAGATAGGGATGATCACTACAAAGTTAAATGTTCAAGTATTGAATTTCAACAACTTAATTTTATAATTTCTTTTTTAAAGTTGAAGAATTGATTTTACTTTATGTACCAACCAACAAGTGTTGGAAAGACGAGGTATGATTATGTGTTTTATCTTTAAAAAAAATTACGTATCATATTTTGCACCATTAAATCAAACTTAAATATAGCCAATTTCATAAATTAGTTAAATAGTACGAAAAAAACGCTTTGCCTTTTCACAAAATGGTTAAAGCTTTTAGTTTAACATGTATCTCAAAACATGGAATCTGTAGATACTGAAAATATGGAGAATCTGTAAATACTGAGTATACATGACAGTCTATAAATACTGAAGGTACGTGAAAATCTGCAGACACTAGGGATGCATGACCAGGCATATAACATCGACAGAGTAAAATCTGTAAACTAAAATACTAAAAAAATACTAATATCTGTCTTCTGTGGTCAAACAACCCTAAGACTGGATAACTGAACTGGGACTATAACTAAGGTTGCCTCTGAGACTGTGGGAGGTATCATCTAACCGACATTTCTAAATTTGAGCTAATCGAGGTCCAACCTGTAACCCCAGTTGGAAGGGTGTTAATACCGTGCCACGAATACTAACGCTGGTTGTATGAATCCACTAAACTGAAATAATATCCAAAAGACTAAGGGTGTTAAGCTTGAACTGACGGGTGACCTCTGTGAGATAGTCAATCCCAATCTGACGGGTGACTTTCTATATCCTACCTGGCTACATAGTTTTGGAGAATAAGGACTGCTACTAATTACTCTGCCTAACTAATGGGGAAGCTCCAATCCTTACACTCGCTTGGTGCTAAATCCTACTCCCAACTGAAAGACACTGAAATACTAGACTATTCTGAGTTTAACTGACTTATATCTGACTATTCTGATAATGCTCATGGTATGTTTTGAAGACTATTCTGTAATGTACTAAGACTAGACTACATTAACAACTATGGTTTTTGGGTATTCAATACCCCCAGGACTCAAAAACAATAATGGAAAAATGATACTAAAGCTTGGGGGACAAAGCATAAAGGCTTTTATTAAATCAATCACTCTTGTAGGCATTTTATCAAACACTAGTAGTTCATGGTATATGTTCAACTCATTTCGAGTGACAAATGTTCCTCAGATTCCTCATCTCTTGGGCTTTCTCCGGTTGACGTTGAAGCCAAAGAAACGGGGGGGGGAAGGGCACAAAATAAAAACAATCATTGAAATGTCATGAAACTTATGGAATAACATGAATTCAACATAATAGATCTAAATCATGGTTTAATTCAATAAATAATAACATAAAAATATGAAGGATTGAATGATATCAATAATTTCATGGTAACATGGTATAAAATCAATAGTACAAGAAGGTTCATGGATGAAATCATAATTTAAAATCAAATAGCTTGAAAAGATTATAACTTGGTAATTAGAATAGGATATTTTGACTCCATGGATGAACATCTAACATACCTAGGATAATGAATTTCCTGAAGTTTTGGGTGAGTTCTTGAGGATTGGTTTTGAATTTGAGAGCTAGGATTTCTTGTTCTTGAAAAGGGAATTTTTTTTATTGTGAGAGGAATTTAAATAATGATGACTGCTTGGGGTGTTTAGGGTTTAAATTTCATGTTTTAGGTTAATTAGGGCCATGGAGAAGGACCCAAATACCCCTAAACTAATTTAAAAATACATGGTGGAAACTAATCTTTCCGATTTTTTGCCTTCGCGCGATGTGCCACTCTCATACCAAGCCACTGAAAATGGACAATTGGGACCTGGACAAACATCACGATGCGGAGCTATCATAGTAAGCCTTTGGAATGCCAATTTGGCCACCTCCGCGATGTACTACCATCGCGGAGGCCCACTGGAAATTACCAAATAGGAATTTAGCCCGCTCCGTGATGCGCCAACATCGTGGAGTCACACTAGAAATTGACTATTGTCATTTGGACTGTCTCTGTGATGCTCTAAGAGTTAAAATGATGATGTTTAACGACTGAAAATTAAAATTGCCATAACTTTTTACCCAATTATCGGATTTCGGTGAATTTTATATCGCTGGAAAGCTAATTGAATTTTCAATGCAATGGTAGGCTCTGCACTGAAAAATAATGAGTTTTTCTAAAATTTTATATACAAATACTCATGCATTGAGACTTGGATTATGCTAGGGAAATACGGGGTGTTACAATATCTCCACCTTGGGATTATTTGTCCTCGAATAAAATTGGTTAAGCTGAGGAAAGCTGCTGGGCTGAGCTTATACACTGAATATTCATATCTGATGCAGGGAATGCATGACTGAACTTATTTTTAAATGCATGATTGACATGAACATGATGTATAACTAAAACTGAGTATGATAGAGAGAAATCTTAAGAAGATTGATACCTTATATTGAATCTGAATTCGCGGAGAAAATATGAGGATACTTGGTTCGCATATCTGTTTCTGCTTCCTAAGTGGCTTCCTCAATGGAATGATTCTACCAAATAACTTTGACCAATGGAACTTCTTTGTTACTTAGTCTACGAACTTGATGATCAAGATTTTGACTGGAACTTCCTCGAAGGAAAGACTGTTCTGAATATCTACACTCTGGAAGGAAACAATTACAACTGGACCACCAATACACTTTTTTTATAATGAAACATGGAACACTGGGTTTAATGAGGCTAGATCTGAAGGTAACTCAAGTTCGTAAGCTACCTTTTCGAAACGACTGAGAATTCTTAAGGGACCTACATATCGAGGACTAAGTTTTTCATTCTTGCTGAATCTCTTCACTTCCTTCATGGGAGAGATTTTCAATTACACAAAATCACTGACCTCAAACTTGAGATCCTTTCTACTCATATCTGTATATTATTTATGTCAACTCTGGGCTGTTCTAAGCCCCTCTCTGATCAAATGAACCTTCTCTAAGGCATCAAACATCAAGTCAGGCCCTACTACTGCGGCCTCACCTACTTCAAATCAACAAATTGGAGATCTACATATCCTACCATAGAGAGCCTTAAATAGAGACATACGGGTACTGGAATGATAGATATTATTATATGAGAACTCAATCAATGGCAAGTGGTCATTGCAACTACCTTTAAAATCAATTGCACATGCTCTCAGCATATCCATAAGAGTCTGAATGGTCCTTTCTGCTTGACTATATGTCTGAGGGTGGAAAGCTATACTGAGATGGACTTGGGTACCAAGACCCTTTTGGAATGCTTTCTAGAAGTGAGAGGTAAATTGGGTACCTCTATCTGGGATCATAGATAAGGGAACACCGTGAAACCTAACCAACTCTTTGAGATAGAGTTTGGCATAGTCTCAGCTGAATAAGATGTATGGAATGGCAAAAAATTAGTTGATTTAGTCATCCTGTCTACGATAACCCAAATAGAATCATGCTGATAACGGGTACAAGGAAAACCTATCACAAAATCCATGTTACTTCCTCCACTTCCGAGTGGGAATATTAAACTCCTGCATGGACCCACTAGGTTTCTGGTGCATAATCTTAACTTGCTAACATGTAGAGCTCTTAGCCATAAACTCTGTAATATCCCTCTTCATCCGACTCTACCAATAGATCTCCCACAAATCACGGTACATCTTAGTGGCCCCTGGATGAATAAAGTAACGCACACCATGCGCTTTCATAAGAATTTGTTGCCTCAAGTCATCTACACCAGGCACACATAATCTACCCTGACAATGTAATACACTATTCCCTCTTAGGAGAAAACCTCTACTTTCTGATCTCTGAATGATTCTTTCAACTTAACTAGACTGGGATCTTTATCCTGCTTTTCCTTTACCTCAGAAAATAGAGATGATTCTGAACTACTCTACACCCACACACTATCTTCTGCTGAGTCGACTAAGTGGACACCTAGTCGGGCAAGCTTATGGACTTCCTAAGCTAACTACTTCTTACCATCCTTAACATGAGATACACTACCCAAGGATAATCTACTGAGAGTATTAGCCACTACATTGGCCTTGCCTGGATGATACAGAACACTTATGTCATAATTTTTTAATAATTCTAACCACCTTCTCTGATGTAGATTTAAATCTATCTGAGATAACACATACTGAAGGCTTTTGTGATCTATGAACAGGTCTACATACACCCCATACAAGTAATGGCTCCAAATCTTTAAGGCAAACACTACAGCTGCTAACTCAAGATCATGAGTAGGGTAATTCTTCTTATGAGGTTTAACTTGTCTGAAGGCATAGGTTATGACCATACCTTTCTGCATAAGGACACAACCCAAACCTACTCTGGATGCATCACAGTACACAATAAAACCATCTAAACCATCTGGTAGAGTCAAGACTGGGGCTGAGGTGAGTCAACTCTTCAACTCCTGCAAACTTTTCTTGCAGGAATCTGACCCCTGAAACTTACCTTTCTTCTAAGTCAATATGGACATGGGGGATGAAATAGAAGAAAACCCTTCAAAAAACCGAAGGTAATAGCCAGCTAAACCTAAGAAACTACTAATATATGATAGAGAGATGGGTCTAGTCCAGTTTCTCACCGCCTCTATCTTTTGAGGATCAATTCTAATGCCATCACCAGAAATAATATAGCCAAGGAAAGCTGTTGATCTTAGCCAGAATTCACACTTACTGAATTTATCGAACAACTGGTGAGCTCTAAGATTTTAAAGTACTATTCTGAGGTGGTCTGCATGATCATTTTCTCTACGGGAGTAAACAAGAATGTCATTAATAAAGACTATGATGAACATGTCCAAGTATGGCTTGAACACTCGGTTCATCAAGTCCATGAAGGCCATTGGGGAATTTTTAAAACCGAAGGACATGACCATAAATTTGAAGTGACCATACCAAGTTTGGAAAGCTATTTTTGGAATGTCACATTCTCTAACCCTGAGCTGATGATAGCTTAATCTAAGGTCTATCTTGGAAAAATAGCTAGCACTATGAAGTTGGTTAAATAAGTCATCGATTCTAGGAAATGGGTATTTATTCTTATCTGTGACCTTGTTCAACTGATGGTAGTCAATACAAATTCTGAGAGAACCGTTTTTCTTATGGACGAATAGAACTAGTGCGCCCCACGGGGAGATCCTGGGTCTGATGAATTCACTATCTAAGAGATCCTTCAACTTTTCTTTCAATTCTTTGAGTTCAGCTGGAGCCATTCTATATGGCGGAATAGATATAGGCTGAGTATCTGGAAGAAGGTCTATTCCAAAGTTGATTTCCCTTTCGGGAGAAACTCCAGGGAGATCTTTAGGGAACACATCTGGAAATTTCTGGACTACTAAAACTGACTCAAGAGTTGAAGTTTCTGAGTTAAGAGTCTTTGACTCGCACAGATGGTAAATACACCCCTTTGATATCATCTTTCTGGCTCTAAGGTATGAGATCAAGTGACCCCTAAGAGCTGTAGTACTACCCCTCCATTCAAGGACTGGTTCATTTGAGAACTGAAAATGAACTATTTTGTTTCTACAATCAACTGAGGCACAACATGAGTGGAGATAATCTATACCAAGAATGACATCAAAATCCATCATCTCTAAATTCATGAGATCAACTAAAGTAACTTTCTGAGATAGTGTGACTAGATAGTTCTTGTATACATGTCTGGCTACAATGGAAACACCTACTGTGGTAGACACTAAAAAGAGCTCTACTAAAGTTTTAGGACTGACTCTAAAATTGATGGCTATATATAGAGTTACAAAGAAAGAGAAGCCCCAGGGTCTAATAAAGCATAAACATGTAAGTGAAAGACCTGCAATGTACCAGTAACTACGTTAGGAGAATTCTCCTGATCTTGGTAGGACTGAAGAGCATATAATCTGTTCGAACGCTGACCATTAGTAGCACTGGAAGCGGCACCCTGCTGAGTTGGGCGACCGGATAGAACTGACGACTGATGGGACTAGCCCTATTGGCGCACATCCCTACCTTTCTGAGCAACTACCCGACACTCCTAAATCCGATGGCCTGACTTTCCACACCTGAATCACACATCACTACCCGTTCTATACTCGTCCTGATGGTGTCTTCCATATTTCTGACATAGGGGATTTTTATGAGCACTGCTAATACTGACCTAGGACTTAGATCCTGGTGTTTTATCCCTATTGTCGTTTCTGAATTTGGGTACAGGAGAACTGGCTGAAGAGGATGTTGGGGTTGAAGACCTCTGATGAAATTGAGGACGATTACCACCCTCTGACTTTAGTTGACTAAAGTTAAAATAATTTATCCTAGCTTTTTTATTTCCTCTCTCCCTCTCTTTAATCTTCTACTCTTCTATCTATTGAGCATGGACCATTAGCCTAGATAAGTCCATCTCACTAATCAGCATTGCAGTCTTGCACTCCTTGACCACACTATCAGATGTGCCAGACATAAACTTACTCATCTTAGACCTATTATCAGCTACCACATGAGGAGCATATCTAGCTAACTGAGTAAACTTGAGAGAATATTCCCTCACGCTCATGTTGCCCTGCCTCAAGTTAATAAACTCTAACACTTCGGTCTCCTTCAACTCTAATGGGAAAAAATTGTCTAAGAAAGTTATGGCAAACTCTTACCATTCTACAGGCCCTGCATCTACACCTCTATCAACCTTCCACTACTTAAACCAAGTATGGGCTACATGTAATGCCCCGTAAAATCCTTTTCTAGTCTAAGCCTTAGAACATATTTGGTAAAGCAAAAATTCAAGTCAAAATGTTTTAAAAATATCCTCCCAAGTCTGAAATACTTTTAATCATGTGAGAATATATTTGAGCATAAATTAAGATCATAGAGGTCCCCTAACTGATGAACGAGTTGATTACTTTCCTATCGTTAAGGTTTTAGTGACCGTCAAAATTTGTTTTTATATATAAAATGAAATATCTTTGAATTATGTTTCCAACGATACCAATTTTGCCTAAATCCGATATCGAAGCAAAGAGTTATTCCCATTTTACTCCAGCGTGTCAAGCTGGAAAACGGTGACGATATTTCTGACGGGCTATCACGTTTCTGATGACCTTTTTGACGACGTCGTCAGATTCTGACAACATTTCTGATGATGTCATCAGCCCTGGGCAAAAAATCATAAAAATCCACCCTTTTATTACGACATTTTGTGACGGCCTGTCACAAATGTCGTCAGCCTTTTTTCTCAGCAATTTAGAGACGTTTTTGCAAGGGTGTTTTGGTCATTTCCCACCTTTTGTGAGCCTCTATAAATATGGGAACCTCTTCCAAAAAGCTAATTTCAACATTTTTCTCTTCCAATTCTCTCAATTCTCTTGAGAAGAGAAATAACTAGGGTTTCAATCAAGAACCCTAATCTTCCAAAAATCATCCATACATTCTTCAAGATTTCTTCAAGAATAAAGTTTCTCATAGTGTGGGCTTCAAGAATTATTTATTATAAGTGCGTATAGAGTCTCAAACATTAGAGTTTATCCAATTTCAAAGGTTAAGGTATGTAGATGTTGATTCTTGAGTCCCTTTCCTCCAAGAAGCTCAAGAACCTTTTTTTTTAAAACTAAAAGATTTTTATGTTTATAAGTTGTTAATGATTTGTATGAGTTGAAATGGGTGTTTAATCTGTTGTTGAGTTTTTTTTTATTCATGTTTGCCTACAAAATTTATGAGCTTTGACCCTAGTATGTGGAATTCATGTGATGCTTGTGATAGACCCTCTTGAAGTTGTTTTTCCATGTGATGTGTTCATGACTTTTGGGTATAGAAATGGTTGAATAAGTGAAGAATTTTCCCCATAGGTTTGATAAAGAGCTTAGGTGAAGAATAAGATCCATTATAGTATGTTGAATGTAAAACTCCAAATTATGAGCTAGTCCATGCATGCCTTAGTGAGTGAAATGTGCCAATATAACATGAACTCCCCAAGTAGGTGTAAAATCGGTCGTGTCTAATGGTTGTTTAAAGACCCTAGTGAATAAGTCGAGATATAATAGTTGTAAATTCCCTGATTTTGTGCTCTTTGATATATACTAAGCTTTTAATACATGTCAAGTGGTTAGCAAGTAAATAATGACGTGTTAGTATGATGTTTCCCCCTAATCAAGTGATATCCAAATACATAACAAGACCGATACAGGTATGAAGTACTTGATGTAAGATCTCGTTGAATGGGGTATAATCTAATAGCATGTCTTCCCTAGGCTAGTAAATGATAGTGAACCGATGTTGATGATCCATAAAGGTTTGGAGTGACCCTTTGGTGGTTGTGATGATGAATAGAAGTCTATGTTTCCTAAATTCTTAATGTGATGTCCTAAGGATCTTGAGAGGGAAAGTATGTTATGATGCCCAACTATTTGAAGTGATTCTTTAACGATTGTGATAATACATGAATGATTGTAATGATGAATGATTGCTTGTAATGATGAATAAATGATTGTAGTGATGAATGGATGACCGTGATGATGCATGAATGATTTGTGATGAAGAATGATTATGTCTTAATTTTATGTTGTCGAGTCCTGGGGGTATTTATACCCAAAAATAGAGTTGTTATCTAGAGCCCATTTCAGCTTCTCTATAATTCCAATCGATCTATGATTCTCAGAACTCAGTGAACTATAGAACTCTGTATCTTTAGATAAGTGCGAAGCTTAATAAAGCTCAGTAATCTTAGTTATCTCTATAATCTCTGTATCGCTAGTAATCTAGCCTCAGACCTGTAATCAGCTCAGTTCTAATAGTATTCAAGTCATTCAATTCTAATCTCAGAAGCGATTCGAGTAATCCATTCAAGATCTGTATCGTTAGTCAGATACCATGATCGATATCTTTTCCGTCAGATATAGAACCAAGTGATCTCAGCATAACTCAATTAGACCTTTTGAGTAATATGATCAGTGTCAGATTCAGTTCAGTTATGCTCAATTAATAATTCAGTCAGAGTCTTTCAGTTGGAAGTAGAAACTAGCACCGAGCGAGCTCAAGGATGGGAACTCACCTGCTAGTAGAGGGTGTGATTCTTAGAAGCAATCCTTGTGCTCCAAAACTACGTAGCCGGCGTAGGTTGAGATGTCATACCTATTAGTTGAGAGTGGATGAGAGACATCATACCTGCTAGATGAAGGTAGATAAGGTGGCTTGACCTACTAGATGAGGGCTCCACCATTCTCGTTTGAGGACCTGCTAGATGAGGGTCATATAGAGTTGTCTTTACCAGTGGCGCGGCAATGACACCCCTCCAAATGGGGCACAGGTTGGACCTCACCTGTGATAGGTCGGTGCATATCAATTAAGTGACTACTTCCCATAGTTTCAACTTTAGATTCAGTCTCAGTTTCAGAATTAGTCTTCAGAAATCAGGACCGTCAGATACAGTCATCTATCATTATGAGGAACTCAGATAGTTCCATTGATTTATGGGCCATCCCATCAAATAGCCTTGGTCTAACACATAGTTATTTGATATCATATTCAGAGATATGCCGTTGGATAGGCTTGATCACAGTATTGGATTTCTATTGAGTATTTTTGTTATAAGATTCAGATATAATCATATTTCTTATCATTGATAAAGCTTTCAAAATCATCTATTTGAAAGGTTAATCTCTAATTATGTCAGTAGAAAGCAGTAAGTCCAAGAATTCATTCATTGATGTAAGCACATCCAGATCCTCAGTTATCAGTATTAGATGAGTCAATGATTCAGTATCTCAGTATCAATAGTGAGTTCAGTCTACAGTAAAGTGGTATCTGAGTTTCAGTTTCTAGAGCTGTAATAATTGTGTTCATGTATGTGTTCTCATGCGGCATTTTCATGATTATTTAGTTTAGATATTATGCATGCATGAACCCTTGCATTAGCCTACCCCATCTACATACTCGATATATTTTTGTACTGATGCATTTATGCTATGGTGTTTTATTTGACACCATAGGTTCAGAGGCACACAATCCAGATTATCCTCAGTAGTTTAGTCCCCGTCAGTAGCAGTAGCAGTAAGTCCTCTTCTTTTGAGGATGAATCTTAGTTTACTATTATTGTTTCAGATTTTATTTATTTTCAGTTGGCGGAGTTAGTTGGGGACCTATTCCATCAACTCCACAGTTCAGACAATTTAGAGGTTTTTCAGATGGATGTATTAGTATTCAGTTTTTTGTATTATGAGTATTCATAGATGTGTTGAACCTTATCGCAAGTTTCTATATTTATTTCAGATATTATGCAGTGTATAGGTAAAACTATCAAAAAAGGGTTAGCTTGTGGTCCTTCGGGTCCATAAGAACCGTGTGACATCTCAGGATAGGATCTCGAGGTATTACAAACTTGGTATCAGAGCCTAAGGTTCAAGTGTTTCCTAGGGAGTCTGAAAATCCGCATCTAGTAGAGTCTTGTACATGGTGGTATACCGCACCACATTTATTTGTAAGAGGCTACAGGATATTCTTAGAAGCAATTTCCCTTCTTTAAGTGATCATTTCGTGCGAGTGAGCATGAGCTCAAGTTGGTCCTCAGTCTAATCTACTTCATTCTTTCATTTACAGAGTATGCCTCCTTGCAGAGACTTTGTCCATAGGGTTGATGGTCAGCCCCCTCATCCAGTAGATCCTAAAAATGAGAGTGTGTCACATGCAGAGTTTCGGGCAGCTTTCCAAGCGCTAGCCTAGGCGGTGACTAATGTTTATGAAAACCGTCAAGCTGCAGTCCCACCTCAGTAAGATGGGAATTTTTTCGTAGCCAGGATTAGATGCTTCATAAAAATGAACCCGCCCGAATTCTTTGGGTTAGTAGTAGGTGAGGATCCGTAATTATTTCTTGAGGAGGTAAAGAAGATCACCCAGATTATGCATGTGTCAGAGAAGGAGAGTGTTGAGTTAGCATCTTATAGGTTAAAATATATTGCTCATGATTGGGTAGTGATGTAGGAGAAAAGTAGAGGAGTGAATGCAGCTCCCGTGACTTGGCTAGAGTTTCGAGTGCCTTTCTAGATAGGTTTTTCCCACTACAAATAAGAAAAGCTAAGGTAGAATAGTTTATGATCCTAAGGCAAGGCTCCATGACAGTGAAAGAGTATTGTCTTAAGTTTAACAAATTAGCTAAGTATGCACCCAACTTGATAGCTGACCCTAGAGCGAGTATGAGTAAGTTTTTGACTGGGGTATCAAGTGATGTGCTGAAAGAGTGTAGATCTGCCATGCTCAATAGAGATATGGATCTTTCTAGGCTAATGATGCATGCGCAATAAATTGAGGCAAATAAGATGAAGAAGAGAGAGAGTGAGTAAGAGAGCCAAGACAGGTAGTCGTGGTTTCTCACAGGCAGAGTCTCAAGGTGGTAGTAGTTCTCAGTATGGTCAGAGATTTTTAGTCCCAGCTCTATCTTCAGCTAGTGTACTCGTACCTGCATTTGGAGGTGTCAGATTTGAGGGAGCGCCAAGCTTCAAAGCCTAGAGTAGTACTAGTGGTGTTCGTACCTACCCGTTGTGTGAAGAATGTGGTAAGAATCATAAGGGTATATGTAGAGCCGGTAGTGATTTCCGCTTTGGATATGGCAAGATCGGTCAAAAAGTTTGAGATTGTCCTAAGCTAGGTCCCTGAAGTCAGCATAGTCATCCTTCAGCTCATAATAGATTGTATACACTTCAGATCGCCTTGATCGGGAAAGATCCCCTGAAATTGACCCAGGTATATTATGAGACCTTCATTTTTATGTTATGCATTGATAGATCCTTTGCTCTCATTTTGAGCTTATATGTTAGCATGAGTCATGCATAAGTTTCAGATCTTGATCGGTCAATTATGACCCAGTCTGTAGGTGCTCCGCGCACCGCTCCAATATTTTAGTGAAGTGTGTTTAGAGAGACATAGAGTCCCTAGGGGGAGATACCCCATGGTATTATGATGTTGCATACCATTAGATTCATATCGATGCATCAGATTTTCTTTATAAGTGAGCATCAATCATTTTTGCATTGTCAGTTGTACTTTCAAAAGTCAGCTTAGCCGGACATCTATGCACTAGATATGCACATCCAGTAGAAAGAGTTCAGCTTCTCAGCGTGTGTTCATTCGTGTATTCATGAGATCAACCCAGTTATGAGTCCATGCATCAGATATGCATGTTTATTATGGGAATTTAGCTATGAGTATCATCAGTCGAGTATTCCATGCATCATATATGATGCCCAGTATAAGAACTCTATATATCAGTCATTCCAGTTGCGTAGTCCTGATCTGTGATGTTTTAATTTATTGAGTAAGTTCTGTTGATCCGTAATCTCTATCTATTAAATGACATTCGAGGATGAATGTTCTCAAGGGGGAGATAATGTAATGCCCCGCAAAATTCTTTTCCAGTCTGAGACTTAGAACGTATTTGGTAAAGCGAAAATCCGAGTCAAAATGTTTTGAAAATATCCTCCTAAGTATGAAATACTTTGAATCATGCGAGAATTTATTTGAGCATGAATTAAGATCATAAAGGTCCCCTAACTCATGAACGAGTTGAAAACTTTCCTATAGTTTAAGTTTTAGTGACCGTAAAAAATTGGGTCAACTTCAATCGACCATAACTTGTTGTATATACAGAACTGGTTGGGTTTATATATATCAAATGAAATATCTTTGAATTATCTTTCCAAAGATACTAATTTTGCCTATATTCGATAACGGAGCAAAGCGTTATGTCTATTTTACTCCAACCTATCAAGTTGGAAAATGGTGACGACGTTTCTGACGGGCTACCACGTTTCTGACGACATCGTTAGATTCTGATGACATTTCTGACGATGTCGTCAGACCTGGGCAGAAAATCATAAAAAATTCACCCTTTTGTGATGATATTTTATGACGGCCTGTCACAGGTTTGACGGCCTGTCACAAATGTCGTCAGCCTTTTTTTTCAACAATTTAGAGACATTTTTATAAGGGTGTTTTGGTCATTTCCCACCTTTTGTGAGCCTCTATAAATATGGGAACCTCTTCCAAAAACCTAATTTCAATATTTTTCTCTTCCAATTCTCTCAATTCTCTTGAGAAGAGAAATAACTAAGGTTTCAATCAAGAACCCTAATCTTCCAAAAATCATCCATAAATTCTTCAAGATTTCTTCAAGAATAAAGCTTCTCATAGTGTGGTCTTCAAGAATTATTTATTATAAGTGCGGATAGAGTCTCAAACACTAGAGTTCATCCAATTTCAAAGGTTAAGGTATGTAGATGTTGATTCTTGGGTCCCTTTCATCCAAGAAGCTCAAGAACCTTTTTTTAAAACTAAAAGATTTTTATGTTTATGAGTTGTTAATGATTTGTATGAGTTGAAATGAATGTTTAATGTGTTGTTGAGTTTTTGGTTATTTATGTTTTCCTACAAAATTTATGAGCTTTGACCTTAGTATGTGGAATTCATGTGATGCTTGTGATAGACCCTCTTGAAGTTGTTTTTCCATGTGATGTGTTTATGACTTTTGGGTATAGAAATGGTTGAATAAGTGAAGAATGTTCCCCATAGGTTTGATAAAGAGCTTAGGTGAAGCATAAGATCCATTATAGTATGTTGAATGTAAAACTCCAAATTATGAGCTAGTCAATACATGCCTTAGTGAGTGAAATATGCCAATATAGCATGAACTCCCCAAGTAGGTGTAAAATCGATCGTGTCTAATGGTTGTTTAAAGACCCTAGTGAACAAGTTGAGATATGATGGTTGTAAATTCCTCGATTTTGTGCTCTTTGATATATGCTAAGGTTTTAATATATGTCAAGTGGTTAGCAAGTAAATAGTGACGTGTTAGTATGAAGTTTCCCTCAAATCAAGTGATATCCAAATACATAACAAGACCGATATAGGTATGAAGTACTTGATGTAAGATCTTGTTGAATGGGGTATAATCTAATAGCATGTCTTCCCTAGGCTAGTATATGATAGTGAACCGATATTGATGATCCTTAAAGGTTTAGAGTGACCCTTTGGTGGCTGTGATGATGAATAAAGGTCTATATTTCTTAAATGCTTAATGCGATGTCCTAAGGATCTTGGGAGGGAAAGTATGTTATGATGCCCAACTACTTGAAGTGATTTTTTAACTATTGTGATAATACATGAATGGTTGTAATGATGAATGAATTCTTGTAATGATGAATAAATGATTGTAGTGATAAATGGATGACTGTGATGATGCATGAATGATTTGTCATGAAGAATGATTATGTCTTAGTTTTATGTTGTCGAGTCCTGGGGGTATTTATACCTGAAAATAGAGCTGTTGTATAGAACCCATTTCAGTTTCTCGATAATTCCAATCAGAGCCATGATTCTCAGAACTCAGTGAACTATAGAACTCTGTATCCTCAGACAAGTGCGAAGCTTACTAAAGCTCAGTAATCTTAGTTATCTCTGTAATCTCTGTATCGCTAGTAATCTAGCCTCAGACCTGTAATCAGCTCAGTTCTAATAGTATTTAAGTCATTCAATCCTAATCTCAGAAGTGATTCGAATAATCTATTCAAGCTCTGTATCGTCATTCAGATACCATGATTCGATATCTTTTCAATCAGATACGGAACCAAGTGATCTCAACGTAACTCAGTCAGACCTTTTGAGTAATATGATCAGTGTCAGATTCAGTTCAGTTATGCTCAGTTAAGAATTCAATCAGATTCTTTTAGTTGGGAGTAGAAACTAGCACCGAGAGAGCTCAAGGATGGAAACTTAGCTGCTATTAGAGGGTGTGTTTCTTAGAAGCAATTCATGTGCTCCATAACTACGTATCCAGCATAGGTTGAGAAGTCACACCTGTTAGTTGATGGTGGATGAGAGATATCATACCTGCTAGATAAGGGTAGATGAGGTGGCTTGACCTGCTAGATGATGGCTCCACCGTTCTCGTTTGAGGACCTGCTAGATGAGGGTCATATAGAGGTGTCTTTACCAGTGGCGCAGTAATAACACCCTTCCAACTGGGGCACATGTTGGACCCCACCTGTGGTAGGTCGAGGTATGTCAATTAAGTGACTACTTCCCACAGTTTCAGTTTTAGATTCAGTCTCAATTTTAGAATCAGTCTTCAGAAACCAGGATTGTCAGATACAATCATCTATCATTGTGAGGAGCTTAGATATTCCATTGATTTATGGGCCATCCCATCAAATAGATTTGGTGTCACACACAGTTATTTGATATCATATTTAGAGATTTACCATCAAACAAGCTTGGTCACAGTATCAAATTTCTATTGAGTATTCTTGTTATCAAATTCAAATATAATCATATTTCTTATCATTGATAAAGCTTCTAAAATCATCTGTTAGAAAGGTTGATCTCTAATTCTGTCAGTCGAAAGCAGTAAGTCCAAGAATTCAGTCATTGATATAAGCACATCCAGATCCTCAGCTATCAGTATCAGATGAGTCAATGATTCAGTATCTAGTGTCAGTAGTGAGTTCAGTCTGCAGTAAAGTGGTATCGGAGTTTCAGTTTCTAGAGCTGCGATAATTGTGTTCATGTTCTATGCATTCATGTATGTGTTCTTATGCGGCATTTTCATTATTATTTAGTTTAGATATTGCGCATGCATGAACCTTTGTATTAGCCTACCCTATCTACATACTCGGTACATTTTTGTACTGACGCATTTGCGCTATGGTGTTTTATTTAACACCATAGGTTCAAAGGCACAGGATCCAGATTATCCTCAGTAGTTCATTCCCCGTTAGTAGCAGTAGCAGTGAGTCCTCTTCTTTCGAGGACGAATCTCAGTTTACTATTATTATTTTAGATTTTGTTTATTTTCAGTTAGCGGAGTTAGTTGGGGACCTATCCCATCAACTCCACAGTTTAGACAGTTTAGAGGCTTTTTAGACGGACTTATTAGTATTCAATTTTCTTTATTATGATTATTCATAGATGTGTTGAACATTATGGCAAGTTTCCGCATTTATTTAAGATATTATGCAGTGTATAAGTATAGATATCAGTAAAGGGTTAGCTTGTGGTCCTTCAGGTCTATAAGCATCGTGTGACATATCGGGATGGGATCTCAGGGCGTTACACTACATCCTATAACTGGTATGCAACCAACTCAGCACTCTGACTAGATGTCACCCCCTAGCATCCGTGACCTTGTGAACCATATCTAGGAATTTCTGTGGATCCCCTTTAGACTTGGATCCCATGAAAGAAGGAGGATTCATCCAGGTGAAATACCGAATTTTGGTTGCAGCAGTATTGGCCACTAGATTGGCTGGAACAACAGCTGGTCGTTTATTTTGTGCTGCTACAGAGTTTGCTAGAGCAGTGAACGCAGCTCTAAATTCTATGTGAGAAACATGCTCGTCCAGAGAATCTGCCCAGATCGGTTGAGGGGTTGGCTGGTTTTCTGTTCTTCATCCGTTCTTGTTCTATAAACGGAAGGAAGAAATAGATTAGACAGGGAATTTAACTTGAGATTATGCTCACTCGCATGACATGAATACTGAAAGAAGGGAAACTTTTCCTAAATGCCTTGTAGCCTCTCATCCATAAGTGTGGCGCGATATACACCCATGCACAAGACTCTACTTGACGGGACTTTCAGACTTTCTAGAATACTTTAAAACCTGGCTCTAATACCAAGTTTTTAACGCCTCAAGAGTACACCCTAGGTGTCATACGGTGCTTACAGTCCCAAGGGACCACAAGCTAATTCATGAGTTAGTACCTGTTGTGAGCACTAAACAATAATATCATAATTGTAAAAACATCTTGTATTTCCATAAGGTTTTATCACTGACAATATTGAAATATGAATCTATAGAAAAACTGACTGAGTCTAATTAAATACTGAGAAACTAACACTGTCTGTGTGGATCCACTAAACTGATATAATATCCAAAGGACTAAGGGTGTCAAGCCTGAACTGACGGGTGACCCCTGCGAGATAGTCAAGCCTAATCTAACGAGTGACTTCTCATATCCTATGCTGGCTATGTAGTTCTGGAGTATAGTGACTGCTACTAACGATTCTGCCTATCTGACGGGGAAGCCGCCATCCCGATACTCGCTCGATGCTAAATCCTACTCCCAACTGAAAGACACTAAAATACTAGACTATTCTGAGTTTAACTAACTGATATCTGACTATTATGATAATGCTCATAGTATGTTCTGAAGACTATTCTGTAATATATTAAGACTAGACTACATAAACAACTATGATTTTCGGGTATTCAATACCCCCAGGACTCAAAAACAACAATGGAAAAATGATACTAAAGCTTGAGGGACAAAGCATGAAGGTTTTTATTAAATCAATCACTCTTGTAGACATTTTATCAAACACTAGTAGTTCATGGTTAAAAATAATCATAGAAACGTCATGGAACTTATGGAATAGCATGAATTCAACATAATAGATCTAAATCATGGTTTAATTTAATAAATAATAATATAAAAACATAGAGGATTGAATGATATCAATAATTTCATGGTAACATGGTATAAAATCAATAGTATATAGACGTTCATGGATGAAATCATAATTTAAAATCAAATAGCTTGAAAAGATTATAACTTGATAATTAAAATATGATATTTGGACTCCATGGATGAAAGGAATCATGGATGGACATCTAACATACCTGGGATAATGAATTTCCTGAAGTTCTTGGTGAGTTCTTAAGGATTGGTCTTGAATTTGAGAGCTAGGGTTTCTTGTTCTTGAAAAGGAGATTTTTTATTGTGAGAGGAATTGAAATAATGATGACTGCATAGGGTGTTTAGGGGTTAAATTTCGTGTTTTAGGTTAATTAGGGCCATGGAAAAGGACCCAAATACCCCTGAACGAATTTAAAAACGCAAGCTGGAAACTAATCATCTCAATTTTTGGCCTTGGCGCGATGCGCCACTATCGTTCCAAGCCACTAGAAATGGACAATTGGGACCTGGACAAACATCGCGATGCTGAGCTATCACAGTAAGCCTTTGGAATGTCAATTTGGCCACCTTCGCGATGGTATGCGCTACCATCGTGAAGGCCTACTGGAAATTGCCAAACTGGAATTTGGCCTGCTCCGCGATGCGCTAAGGGTTAAAATGACGATGTTCAACGACTGAAACTTAAAATTTCCATAACTTCTTACCCAAATATCCGATTTTGACAAATTTTATATCATTGAAAATCTAATTGAATTTCCTACGCAATGGCAAGCTCTACACTAAAAAATAATGAGTGTAAAATTTTATATACGAACACTCATACATTAGAACTTAGATTATGCTAGGAAAATACGGGGTGTTACAATAAGTATATTTTTTCCTTTTTAATCAGTTCTTTCTGGATGACATAATAACAACTAATTATATTATTTTTTAAATAAATCACTACACAGGGATTATGGATCACTTATAGCTATGTTCATCGAATATCTAAGTGAAGGATTGAAATTGTCGTCCTCAGGGATTATTGTTGAATACCACCTTTTGTGATATGCTTTTGTATTGTGGAATTATGGAGTAGATAAGGAGAGAAAATATATTTTAGTGATAATGAAGACCCACCAAGGCCTAAACAAAACTTCAAAAGACTATTTGTTGAAGACATAGTTAGTGTTGAGTAGCTATGATCAGTGTTGATTTCTCATGACTGTTGACATATTCATGTAAAGAAATAATTCGGTTAATTTTGTGGATGATGTTTTATGTTTAATTAAAGTTTAAGTGTTTTATTACATTATTATGTTATTTTAATAAGTATTGAAAATATTTAATTACATTTAAGGGTCCTTTAATAGGTGGTATTATGAGTATATGATCACATATATCATATACAAGAATATTGCAGTCATACATATGTGTTACTAACTAATTTATTGAAAAGAGATACGTTTTGATACCTTTTATCTCTGATTATGCTATATGTTTATTTATATGTATCTCTAATTAAATATGTAGATTGTAACAAGTATATAAGATATATATATTAGCAGTGTAAGAGAAACATATACTTTTGTTATAAAAATAATTTGTATCTCTCATAGTTTTTAGAGAAGCGTACTATTTTGTATATACATGTACTTGATAACAATTTTTATTCACTGAAAAGTATCATAACAAGAATCAATAATTATGACAGATATACATTCTAAATTTGTAATTGACAAATTTCATTCATAAAAATAATCTGCAACTTTATCAAGAGATACACATATTCCATCACATCGTTTACGTTTTTAAAAATTTAAGTTAATACATAATTTTGTTATAATTTCATGATATGATATTGTTTGTTTCAAAAGACTATATATCTAATATCCGTAAATAAAAAATAAATATTGGATACAAGTAATTATACTTCATAAACATTCAGTTTAATATAATGCTTTGTAAGATTCATCATTACAATGTAAAACATGTTAACATATCTGATAATAACTTTAATATAGGCAAAACAATCATTTTATTCCACAACATGTTATTCATAAATGTCTCAAAACAAGCAATAACTTCATAAATAATGAAGTCTAAATATCAAAACAAGAACAATAAACTACTAAGAGTTATTTTCTCTTAATCATAACAAGACCGCAAGGTCAATCCTCTTTAGGAAAGAAATTACAAGTACGTCTGTTGTGATCTTCATAATCATATTTCCCGCAATAATTATCATTTGATATAAAAGTTTTACTTGGTTTCTTCTGTCTCTCTTTCTTTGGCCTTCTTGGTGGTCTTTTGTATTTTGGTGGTAACACTACTTCATCTTTAATTTTCTGTGGAACAACTCATTTTTTCTTATCTGGCTTTGGAATCATTGAAACTTCATATGTATTTACTAAAGTTTCTGGATGGTAGTACTCAAAGCAATAAGGCTTATATCTTTTACATGCTTGCTTTTTAGAATTGCAATCGCGTGTTGACATGTTATCTTGTCCAATTGAAATCTTCCGCAACTACAAGTCCTCCTATCTAAACATCAATTTATTTTCTTTCATCATCATAAACAAAGTACACATACAGTGACGCATCACTAACCTACCAGAAAAAACAATGTATTAACATGATGTTATATATACCTCTTTCTAAACAAAAGTTTTGTATATCTTTGAAAACTTCATGTACTTATATGTATATTTGACAAATAGAGTAAATAGAATACAGTTTCAAAAAAAGTTATACCATGATAAAAGTGTAGTGTAATAACAAAATAATAATACATAAGTTGCATATCAAAAGTAAATAAAATAACTAATCTTCAATCGAGAAGATTTCGAAGTATTTAGCTGAAGAATGCCTTCGAATCTTTTACCAATGATGTTTTTGTATAGGATGCTCTTTATCCGTTTTTGCAGTTTCACTTAGCAAAAAATATTTTTGTATGTCCTAGAAAATCTAATTTTGTCAACTCTTATGCTTCCTTAAGTTTTTCATTTATATACTCAACTATATTTGAAGTCGTTATTCTGCCTCGGATAACTGGTGCATACACTCATGCACACTTTTCAAAACTCGCATTCTCAAAATAATACTTTAATCTATGATCCACCTTGCCAACTTGATTCATAAAAAGATTAAAATCTTTTTTTCTGTAGGCCTTAGCCATTGCATAAAAAATGTTGCTAAATCTATCTTTGCTTTTTTTTTTTTTAAGATTGTGCATATATTTTTTCATAGATGTCAAACACATGCAAGGTGCGTAATATTGGGATAAATAATGCTAGCAATCTTGACTATGCTTTCGTTATGATCGAATACAATACACATATTTTCACGCTCTTCAAATGCACATTTAAGTTGGTTAAACAAATAAATCCAAGAATTATCATTTTCTGAGTCAATAACACCATATGCGATCACAATATGCTTCCTAAAATTAGAAAATAAAAATATTGTGTCAATTATACATTTAAATCTAATCAAGACAATAAAAACGATAAATATAATTTGAAATTACATTGCAAAATTATATATGAAACATCTAATATCATGTATCAGCACCATTAAGAGTGTTTGTCGAGAGAAATGTTACTTTATATGCTCCTTCCAAATGCGCCCCATCAACTACAACTATTAGCCTGCAAAACTAAAATCCTCTCATTAATGGTTGTAATACTATGAACAGATACGTAAACTTGTTATCTTTGGATTTGTGCATTCTGATATGCAATTCGGGATACACTAAATTAAGCATATATATGTATCTAGGCATTTGACGATAATCATTTCCAAGTTTTTTCTTAACATCTCAACTACGCGTTCTTTCGCCCTTGATGATTCTTGATAATTAATGTCGACACCAAAAAAATTTAATATTATCAATTATGTCAATTGATATGTGTATTCTCTTGTGATTGACTAATTTTGGAGTAGTAAAATCGCTAACAAACGAAATCGTAACTTGAACTTGTGTGAATACTCTATCTTTCAAAGGGCATGTGTGAAAATCATAAAACAACCTTACTTTAAAGAGATTCGAACCCTTTCAACATGACGCCTTAAAAATCCAATGACAATCCCTAAATAACATTTTAAGACATAACTGCATAAACATATAACAATCTCATTTTAGGACAAAGAAAAACAACCTCATTTACATCAAAATAAACATATAAAAATGTAAAAAAAAATAATGATCCTATGTCGATTATTTATAAATTAATCTAAGTACATTAAATTATGAATCCACCTAAACACGAGCCAGTTAATTATGTATCTCTTACTAATAAGATCAGAATAACATATATCTTAAGTTATAAATTAACATAAGTTAAATGAGATACATAAATCCTAACATCTAACATTATAAATTATGTTTGTCTCAGATACTTTCAGCATTCTAAGATGTCAATTTAACATATGAGATGCATAATTACTGAATATGGGATACATTTTACTTAATCTAATTGAAATACAAGATACATACCTTTGTTTGTCGGATCTTTTTACTTTAAATTGAAAGAATAATCAATGACATACCTTCCATAATAAAAAATAATGGTTTTTTGGACGATAGATCTAAGCTGTCAGAATTAACAACAGTTTATGATACACCTTCTCTATCAGAATTTTCTAAACACATAACAGTCTCAGTTTCACCCTCAAACAACATCTCCTTATCATCTTTATCAATTATTATGATTCATAGTGGATACATCTCAAAATGGGGCACACTTTTCTTAACCCGATATAAAGCTTCTCCCCCATGTCATTACGAATCAACAATGGAGCTGAATTACCATCAACAACGTATCGAGCTTCAACTTTTTTCCTACTTTCATTAATTTTAAGTTCTGTTGCAATGGCAGAAATTAATTTTTTATACGTAACATGTTTGCCTACTATGATGCTATCACTCTTACAATCCTCGTACTTGACATCAGTAATCTAAATACCGAAATGACGTAATAACACTGAAATAGTCATTGCAAATAGTTGAAAAGGAAAAAATAGCACAAAGCAAAAAAAAAAGGAGAAGAAGAATGAATATTCAAATTTAATATGGAAATGAATATTTCAAAAAATCTTCATTAGAAACAAAATGTTATTTTTAGGAGATATTATGCACTTAATTAGAAGATTGATTTAGTAAATTGCTCCTTTAATGTTGTTGTTAACGTTACATTCCATAGTTTCAGCTAATTAGTTGATTTTTAACATGTATCATCAAACTTGTATCTCTTTTAATTTATATGTGTCTGAAAAACACAAATATGAAATTTTTTGAGATTTTGAAAAAATCGAAAGAAGGTGTAAATATGTCTAAACTAGTCGGGATTTAGGTAAGCTTTACTTTTTTAAAATTGAACATTCTTTAAAAAAAAAAAAAGCATTAACTAGAAGGTATTTCTCTGTTCGCTTTTATTTGTCACATTTTGACTTGTAAATTTATTAAGAAAAACAATTACTGACATGACTTTTTTTTTATAGTACCCTTATTAAATGATGTTTACTATTGTGTTTTGAAATTAATTTGAAGAAAAAATAATTAATGTTAAGGGTGAAATAGAAAAACAAAAGTTGTTTTTTCTTGATATGTCAAAAATGTCAAGTAAAATTGAAAATTAAATCAGGAAATAAGTGACAAGTAAAAGCAAATGGATGAAGTATTACTAATCTAACTTTATTTGATGTTTCTCTTTTTACAATGTATTAATCTCTCCATATTTATTACTAAGGGGTTATTTGGTTGGAAAAATGCTAACCCGGAATAATTAATCCCGAAATTAGTATCCCACCATGTATATGGGTTAACTTATCCCATCACTATGATATGATGTACATGAAGAGATAAATAATTCTAGGACTAACTAATACCTCACACCAAGCATGGGATAAAGTAGTCTTTCATTTTATTCCAGGATTATTTATCCCTTATACCTCACACTAAACGACTCCTAAGGGTATCAGTGACGAATCTAGGAATTTTCTTCAGGGTATTCAAAAATAAAAATATGAATTAATAAGTACAGGACATTTGAGGTGTCTTTTTTTTTAATAGCCGCAGGACATTTAATATTAATGAGTAGCAGCTATACAAAACAGTTTATTTTGAAATAAAAATGCAGCCCTGCACGTAGTGGGGATTGAACCCTCGATGAAGGCCGAAGGAGCGGCCCAAGAAGTAGAAATACTACCACTAAACTATCTCACAAGCTTGTATTAGATGATTCAAAATTAATATATGTACATAAATATAGATTTTCTGCCTTATATATACAACGTAATTTTTTATCAAGGGGGATCGGGTGAACCCCCCTGGCAACCACGTAGGTCCGTCCCTGAAGGGTATAAGTTGAAACAAATAACTAATTATGTCTTGATTTTGTAAAATGACAAGTATTAAAAAATATTTATTTTTAGTAAGGACGATAACTAATTATGAATGAAGAGTGTGTTTGTCTTTTTGAAATGGTTTAATAAAAAAAATAATGCCACAACAAATTAAATAAATATAATAATAACCACAAAAAGGGATGAAATTTTGGGCTCTCTGAATAATTGGATGCACTGAAATCTTAATTTTTGGATTGCTCAGCTTGAATAATTGTGGTTTCAAAGAAATTTTCAAACAAATGCGGATGTAGTAAAAACCACCCAACTGGATGAAATTTTTGGAACTGGAAATACTGGGATGCACTTAATTCTTAACGTTAGGATTGCGACAATAATCGTTCCAATGAAATTTTCAAACAGGCACGGATAGTAATAACCACCCAAAGGGCTGAAATTTAGTGTACTACGAATATTAGAACTCGGAATTAAAATAAGTCAGAAAATAAATAAAGTAATCAAAATAGACCACCTAAATGTAATAAATTATAACGTTTTATTCCTTTTTAGCGGTCAACTGACGGAGATGAACAGTGAAAATACTGTTGGTAAATCGTAATAATTTACTACATTTTACACAAAAATAAAAAAATAAAGCATTATATTTTTCCATCAAAAGTTTATGTCAATTATTTGTCATATCAGTATACTATTTATAAAACATAATATTTTATTACGAATTATATAAATAATATTACCTAATCCCGTCTCATCCATTATTTACTTTATTTTCAGCGGCCCCCACCCCACCCACCTAACCTGTTCCATCCTTTACTTTTAAGTATTGCAATTGTAAAACATAATCTAGTTTTGTAAAATATTATATAATTTATTGTGTAATATTATGTTTTATACTTGTAATCATTTATAGTTTAGAAAAAGTTTTGTAACATGTTCTATAATTTATTATGTTTTATACGAAATTTAAAAAAAAAAATTAGTATAGTATCTTATCACCAACTTTATCTCAATCTTTAATCAAACCAGTGTATTGTCAAATTTTTTTGTAAAATCTAATTATTCTTTAGACAAAATTTATTACAATCGTGTATTGTAAAATCGACAATTTTATCTCAATTGTAAAAAATTATTACGTTATACAAAAAATTAAAAAAAAAAAAAAGTGTATTATCGAATCACCGGCTTTGCCTCGGTTACAATTTATATAAATTCTAGCTTTAACAATTTATACGAAAAGAAGTGGTGTGTTGTCTAATCCACAGCTTTATGGCAGCATCGTGTGAATTGTAATAAAAAGTTACAATTTATAAATTATAATTGTAACTTTTTATTATTTTTTTACCAAAAATTCTTTTTTTAAAAAAAAAGTTATTACTTCGTTTTGTTAAATCATGTACCACCTAACTCACTTTTTTATACTTTTCTTTCATAAATCATATTAAAAGGTTACTTTTTCTAAATAAAAAAGTAAAAAGTACGTAATTAAAAATTTTATTCTATTAAAACGTAATAAAAAATTATATTTTTTTTCTAAATTTGCCAGGTGAATGTGTAATTATTGATGTGACCTCTCATACAAATGGAATGAATAATTAAAAGTACGGAGTTAAAAGTTACGTTTTCGAAAATATTTTATATTTTTAAAAAATTTGTCAGTGCAGAATGGATAGTACGGGGTTAGGTGATCAAAAATATTTTATACTTTTTTAAAAAAATTTAGGTAATTAAAAATTTAGGCGATGTTATTTATATAATTCGTAAAAAATTATTATGTTTTAAATTTTTTTTAAAAAACGTAATAATTTATTATGTTTTACAAATAGTATACTGATTTGACAAAAAGTTAACAAAAAATTTTGATGAGATAATACAATGCTTTATTTTTTTTTATTTTCATGTAAAATGTAATAATTTACTACGTTTTACAAACAGTATTTTCATTGTTCACTTTCGTCAGTTGACCGTTAAAAATATATATATATAATAATTATGTTTAATTTATTTTGATAACTTATTAAATAAATGGTCTATTTTAATCACGCAATTCGTTCTTAACTTATTTTAGTTCTCAGTTTCGAATATTAGGATGCACTAATATCTTTTAAATTTTGAGTTGCGTGATTGTCCTTTCTAAGAAATTTCCAAACAGTTCTTTGTCAATCATTTGACATTTTAACAACTGGATCATATTCTCTCCGTTTAAAAAATAATGATCTAATTTAACTTAAATAAAAATAAAAAATTTAAATTTGTAGTATTAAACTAAAGATATATTAAATATATAAAAATATCCATCAATCTTGTTATCTTAAATATGTTATGTAAAAGTTAAAATTAAAAAATTACTAAAAAAGAAAGAGTTATTTTTTTTGAAATAAATTAAAAAAAAAATGATTTTTTTTTAAACGGAGAGAGTAGATTAAAAGAGAGTTGGATGGATCAATTTAACATGAAAAGAAATCCAGTGGTTTAAGTAATACTATTTTCATGGAGGATAACATACACCAGTGAATGTGCAAAATGAGGAGAGAGACGGCCATCGTCAAGTTCAACGTCAAATGAAGGAAAAAATAAAGGAAGATGAGGTGAAATTGAAAGTTGTTACAAGGAGATGTCATTTCACCATTAATAAGTTTAAAAAACATGGACACAATCCCTTTGAATGGGTGGCGCTTCAAAATACATAACGAAGTTAAAGTAAAAATAGATTGGGTGGGGGTGGAGGGAGGGGGGGGGGAGGGGAGAAAGATCTCAGAAGACAAAGTTTTCCCCCTTTATCTTAGACAAATTTTATGTGGTTAAGGCCAAAAGCTTGTCTTTGTTCTCTAATTAACATGGTGTAAATTTGATCAAGTTTCTCAAACTGTATAATGCTGCTGGATCGTTTCGATATCCAGCCCTTTCAGCTTCACCACTGATTCAACATGACCCTTGAGCGTGTGCAGCTCGCGAAGCCTACAATAGACAAAATAGAATATCCATATTACCATTTTTTACAAAAAGTCAAAAGGACGAGTTAGCAGAATGACTAGGAAAGTTAATACCTGGCCATCTCTGCTCTCCTCTTTGCTTGTTCAGCAATTTCAGTCAGTTCCCGGTAACTGTTCTTTTCGTTGAAGAGATTTGAGGCTTCGGGTGGTTGAAGTCCATGTAAAGTTCTCTGAGCAAGTGCCCATTGAGCTTCCCTCTCTTCTTTTCCGTAGTCTTTCTTGGTGGTGAAAGCAGTCTGTTTTTAGGGCAAGTGGTTAGTGTTCAACGAAACAATTGAACTTGAAGTTGATGTAGAGAGTAAAATTTACCTTGTTATCAAGCAAGTTATTCCAAGCCTTTCCACTTAAGATGTAGCGGATGGCAAATTTCATTAAGTCAAGTGGGAAGTAAGTAACAATGCTGTAAAGCCAGATGACACCAGCCCATCCCCACCCACATCCTTTGACTCTTGCAAAACCCCAGTCGGCATATACAGCAATTAAAGTGGCAACCTGCACAATCAATTCATGAAGATTAGTTACATGCGGAAGAACTAGAAAATAGAGATCTATTTTTGGGTTTTAACCAAAAGATGTAATATTAGTTGAATCAGTGCAACACTAACCAGCTGGGCGATCAGGAAAGCAATCATTAACAGAGCTCCTGGGCGTTCAACAAACGACCAGCTGCGTGAACGGGTCACAAAAATCAAAGCCTGGCTGATAATACTCACTTGCAGGTACAGAGCAGACATCATTTCATCATCGCTTTCCCTAATATTCTTCACACCAAATTTGTCCTATAATAGCAACACCAAAAGAAATGGTTATACAAAATATTTGAAGTGAAGAAATCATACTATGCATCAAGAACCATACCGAGAAGAAATCAGTGTCATGCATGGCCCAAAAGAAAACTACGGTCATCAGTGCTTGGTAACCTCCAAGAACAACACCGGTTGAAAAGATTTCATTCAACTTCCAGCTATCAGGCATTGGAGATGGTTTCACTCTATCCTTTGAGATTGTCATGATGGTTCCTGGACAAAAAAAGTGTGTTAGTCATTAACAAACAAGATGCAATGTGACTGCATGATTTTGTGATCCATATACATGACATTACCGTCGTTCAGGATGGCAATGATCAAAACCATAAATGCAGAGAAGTCGTACTTCCATATCAGGGCAATAAGCATGAAACCAAACTGCAGATAGGAAAACACGAGCAGACAAACTCAAAACTTCAAATAATTTAATGAGTTATTTGGCTTTATCACATTTAATTTCAATTGGGACATACCACAATACGGATTGTGATGGAAACCGCATATATCTGCCAAAGAAAAGGTTGAACGAAATTAATGGGGTTTATTATAACGGTCTCAACTGGAATACTATATAATATCTAAGATTGACTAACTGTGTAATTCTTCATCCTCTGGAAAATAGCTCTACTGGTCAAGACAGCACTGATGATAACACTTAGACCTGGTTCAGTGAGAACAATGTCAGAAGCACCTCGTGCGGCATCAGTAGCATCTGCAACAGCAATTCCAATATCTGCCTTCTTCAAAGCAGGAGCATCGTTCACACCATCACCGGTCATTCCCACAATGTGCTTTCTCTCCTGCAACTTCTTCACAATTTCATATTTGTGCTCTGTGAAACAAGAAAAAGAAAAGCATGGTCATCATCTAGATTTAAGGTTTGGTAGTTATAAATACTTCCAACAAGATAAATTGAGACTGACCAGGAAACACCCCAGCAAATCCATCAGCCTTCTCGATCAACTCTTCTACAGGAAGTGAAGCAATGGATGAATCCTTGTCTTGACCAAGCAAAGATGCCGATGGGTACATATTTGTTCCCATTCCAAGCCTACGCCCAGTCTCCTTAGCAATAGCCAATTGATCTCCAGTGATCATCTTAACATTTACACCAAGGTTGAGAGCTCTACGGATGGTCTCAGCGCTATCATGCCTGGGAGGATCAAAGAGGGGCAGCAATCCAACAAATTGCCATGGCCCTCCAGGACTCTCTTTCGATTTCTCTGGCACTTCCTGCAGACAAGTTAAACAACAGTGAGACAGCTGTTCATCTATTCTGGGCCTAAATCTGCAAACTTAAGTTCTATATTACAAACCTGTCTAGCCACAGCCAATGACCTCAACCCACGCTCGGCGTATTTATCAATTATTGCATGAACCTTTCTCTTGACATCTTCCTTGCAGTTACATAGGTCCAAAATCTGATGCAAATTGTAATATCAGTAACAAATGTATTTATTGCTCACACTTAAACAGGAAGCCAATGTAATTAAAACTGAAAACCTACATACTTGCTCAGGAGCCCCCTTGCTGGCACGATGCCAGTTGCCATTGTTCTCAATATATGTTAAAGCAGTTCTCTTGTCCACTGGATTGAAGGGCAAGAAATGCACCTCCCTGATACCAGCTCGTGCCTCTTTTGGATCGGCAAGCATGCTAACCATGCAAGCATCAATTGCATCCTGATTTTCCACTCTAGAGGCCCTTGCAGCAAGGAGGAGCACGTACTCTTTATCGACCCCCTTTGCAAACACCTCGACCAAGGTTCTGTCAACGCTCAACTTGTTAAGAGTCAAGGTACCTGTCTTGTCACTGCACAGCACATCCATTCCAGCCATTTCCTCAATAGCAGTCATTCTCTTGGTGATGGCACCCTGCTGGGAGAGCCTATGGGATCCAATAGCCATAGTGACAGACAACACAGTCGGCATAGCAATGGGAATACCTCCAATAAGGAGCACCAAGAGATTGTCAATTCCATCCCTGTACTTCCTGTGCTGGATTGGGTACATGACAATAATCTCAACCACCATACCAACAGCAATTGAACAGATACAGAAGTTTCCTATGGCAGTTAGCACTTTCTGGAAATGGCCGACATTGTTGGTGCTGTCAACAAGGTGTGCTGCCTTGCCAAAGAAGGTATGAACTCCAGTGGCAATAACTACAGCTTCAAGTTCACCTTGTTTGCAGGTTGATCCAGAGAAAACTTCATCCCCAGGATTCTTTGTCACAGGAAGAGATTCTCCTGTAAGGGCAGATTGATCAATCTTTAAAGGATCACCTTCAAGAAGACGAGCATCAGCAGGAACGATGTCTCCCAGTTTGACACTTATAATATCCCCTGGCACCAGAATAGCGGCTTCCTGTTCACTCCAGCGACCATCTCTAAGTACCTTGGTTTTGGGAGCAAGTCCAGCCATAAGAGCTGCAGCAGCATTTCCAGCATTGTTTTCTTCAATAAAACTGATAGTTGAATTGATCACCAGCAAGCAAACAATACCAACAAAGTCTTGCCAATCTGGGGGCTTTCCATCTCCATTAGCTAGTGCAATTGCCATGATAGCCGCAGCTTCCATAACCCATGACAGAGGATTCCACATAAAGCCCAGGAACTTTAGTATTTTGCTTTCCTTTTTCTCTTCCAACTTGTTCGGTCCAAAGATTTGAAGCCTGTTCGCTCCTTCGTCCGAACTCAGACCCTCCCGCGTACATTTCAGTTGTTCGAATACTTCTTCAATGGGGATTTTCTCCTACAATTTAAACAGCAAAAATAGCTAAATTAGCCTACTCATTCATCTTCAAATTGTTTTACACCACAATTACTGAAAACCTAGTCCATATTTTCAGTTCAATCCATAAAATGAAAAAGGGACAATATGTGATAACTATTTCACTGTGGGTACCAAATTTATCTACACAACTTCTGCTGTAGCTTAGTTTTGAAAGTTAGGCTGAATTAAGCAGAGTGATCTAGAAACGCATCCAAGAAAATTATTGAAACTCATGCACTTTAAGTGATCATGTCCTAAACTATGCTCATTTTATGATATGATATTACCTAATTTTAATGTAGTATTTAAGAGCATAGAAGGCATATAGAGAAAAAACTGACAATCACATAGGAGCTCAATATATTTTGTGTTTTCTCATTCCATCCAGATTTTCGTATTTGATGTTCTAAAAAGGAGAGATTGCATAGAAGGTTAGAAGGTAGTTGAGCGTTGTTTCGCTCTCCTCTGCGATGGGTTTGGTGAGTAGTTAGCTTTAACATTATTCTCCTAATTTCTTATCCTTTGATTTCTATGCTATCTGCTTTGGTTGTTACGTACTTTGCTTAGAATGCTACGTTACCCTCTTTCTAATATTTGCTATTCCTATTTACTTATGTATCTTCTGCTTTAAACTGCTTTTTTTTACATGTTATTTGGTTTGAAGTTCTTTGAAAAAAAAAAAAAAAAAAAACATCTCTATCTCCACAAGAATAAAATTTACAATACACTGAACCCTCCCAACAGGTAGACCCACCCGTGGGGTATGTTGTTTTATGTTCCAAAACGAAAAGAATAAGTCGAAGGTTCTATATCTTCATAATACAGGAAAAAGTGTAAATGAAAAAAAAGTCACAGTTCTAATAAGTTCCGTAAAGGCTAACATAAAAGCAACACCATAATCATCATAAATCCCAATAACACAATGTCATTAGTTAAGTGGGTACGATTATATTATTGTGTAGATTCAATTGTTCATATTTATTTTACTCCCTCCGTGTAGTAATTCATTATTAATTTGACACACATATTAAAAAATAATAAATAAGAATTTTTGGATTGATCATTTGTGAATCCGTATTTAATTATCAAAAAGAGATGATTCTAGTAATTCATTATTGATTTGACACACATATTAAAAAATAATAAATAGAAATTTTTGGATTTGATCTTGGAGGATTGTGAATCTTTTTTATGTATTTGATTATCCGGAAGAGATTGTGAATCTTTTTGATGTATTTGATTATCAAGAAGATATGATTTTAGTCCTTTGTGATATTTCATGAGTTTATGAAATTATCTAGAAATATTTGATTTCTTTATAAATATCTCGTAAATTTGTGGATCTTAGAACCTCTTAAAAGATATATTTGACCTCTTTATATAGGCATAATTTAGAATTTAGATAAAGTAACACCAAATTAAATTTAAGATAAAGTAATCTAAAAACTCTAACAAAAATTAAAAAAAAAAATTAAAGTCCACGAAATTTTAATATCTATAGTAACATTATTCGTTAATTTAAGACTGTATGAGTATTGTCGGAAAGGCGAGTATTTTAAAAATTTGATAACTATCCTTTTCCCTACCTGTAATTCACATGAATAAACAAAAAAGTCATATGGATGTGTGAGTCATTTAAGTTGACTTTTCACTTTAGTGGGTCCCATTAGTAATTGGGCCCTGAGAATGGAGTTTCCAACCCTCAGACAATGGCCTTGAATTGACCACCAATCACAAAAGCACAAAAAAATGAGTGATAAGGGGGTTGAACTCGCCATTCACATGGAGCATCTTGTCGTTCATGCCACGCGCTCAAATGTGGGGCCCACAATCGTTGTCTTCGCCTGCTCTAATGAGGGCATCTTTGAAATTTCAGAGAAATGTGAAGGTAATTTGTATTTTACTTAAATGAGAATAACAAATTGCGGAATTCGAGAAATGTGTCAGTAGTCAATAGTCAGAGGCACTATTTAAAGAAAAAGATAGGCAGAAAAAAACGGAAAAAGAGATCAGAATAAGTCGGAGCCGTTAATGAGGTTGAAATTCCCAAATCACTACCATCTATACATAACAAGTGCAGGGTACCACGGAAAAAGTACAATAAAAAAAATTCCCTCGGATATAATCGCACACAAACTTTTAGGATTTAACCTATATCAACTCCATCTAGTAGAAAATAATACTAGCAAGTATTTCATCTTTCTCTCAGTTTTTATTGGTGAAAATAAAATACTTCAGTTTTTATCCATGGCTAAACCACACCCTTCTTGATAAAAAGGCAATATTCCTTTTTCATACGCGTAATATTTTTTCAATTATTCTTAAAGTGAAAAAAACTAATACTAAGTCATTTTATGCTTTCAATTGAACTGATCTTACATATTTAAAAAAATTATTGAAAAAGACATCAGAGTTATTGAGTCAAGAATTGAGCATTTTCAAAACCTATAATTGTTACAAGTTGGAAAATCATTTTCATCAAGTAACTTCAAATAATTTAAGGTTGATGAATTGAGAAAAGGGTATTAAAATTCAGCTTCTCCCTCTACTTGCGTAAGTATTCCACTAACAGAAATGATAATGATTGGTCAGCACAGTGTGAGGAAAAATGGATGGTAGAATCAGATGCTCGAATTCATTGAACTCTTTGGGCATAAAAAAAGAAAAGATTCTGATTTCTCTGTTTGGATATAAGGGTAATTTTATATTTATTACTTCTTGTTTATATTTCCGTCTTTATCGGGCTAAACAGTTCATCCTAACCAACAAACACGTGAAAAGAAAATTGAAGGAATAAGAGACTTTTTGTGAACATAATTAATAAACAAGAAAAGGCAAAACTTTAACAATCTTCTCGCATAGCCCAGTATATCTTTTTGCCTTTTTTGCCTTTTAAGTTAATATATGTATGACTCAATATAAAATAAATATTTTATACTCCGTCATCTAAAATTGAATACCTTAAATTCAATTATCCATATATATTGATGAAACAAATTTGATCTGATAAACAGAAAAGCATAAAAACAAGAGCAAAAACTTTCAGGCCAAAAAGTGGTTCTAGTGACTTATACACACTCCCTCCGTCCCATTTTACCCGTCTCAAATTGGCTAAATTAATGTTCCATTTTACTCGTCTCAAATTGGCTAAGTTGATGTTTCATTTTACTTATCAAGCTTAGACAAACTTTTACCCTTTGCATTAATTATTTTTTCTTTAAATTAAAATGTAAAGATCATTTAATGGAGGTACTTTGTTAAATTAGCCATGTTATTTATTATTTTTCTTAATTGTTTGTTGTATCATCCCAATTTGGGAAAATTAAAATGGGACGGAGGGAGTATACCATAATAAATATTCGATAATTAACATTATTTGATTTGGACACTGTCATTTTTTCAATCAAAAAATAAGAAACATTGGTAAATAGTACATGCACATGCAAACATACGCACTCATATATGATGTAATATACAGATCCATACACACGGTTAGCAGTTGGGAGGTGCAAGGATTAAAATGACACTATACAAAATTAAAATTTGTATGTTTATTTATATATAATACATATTGAATTGCCTTGCCTTTTTTGAATTTTCAATTATCTTTGATAAAATTTGTCTCGCGACTGAGACACGGGTGAAAGTGTGTCGAGAATATTTTATATACATAAGATCAATGGACGACAAAATTAAATAGGTTCCAAACGTTAAGAAAATAATACTCTGTCCGTCCCAAAATTACTCGTTATTAAGATGCATATTGATTAAGAAAAATAATTAATAACATGACTAGTTTATCATAGTAAACCCTATTAAATGATGTTTACATTTTAATTCGAAGAAAAAGTAATTAATACAAAGAGTAAAACATAGAAAAAAATTATCTCTTCTTGATTAATGAAAAAGAATAACTAAAATAGAAAATCTTAGAAAATTTGGTACATAGGGAGTAATAACAAAGTTTAGAAGAGTTTTAGCAACCCACAATATAATAAAGGTTACTTCTGTAAAAATCTATCAGCCTCCACTTATTTGCTTAAAAGGAAAAAATGTAAAACAAACATGGTATACTGGAAAGCAAAGTATCTCGTTTCTCGTCACATTCGTTATGAAAATAATAATAACAAAGTGAAAAAGTTTTAGCAACCCACTATATAATAAAGGTTACTTCTGTAAAAAAACTTATTTGCTTAAAAAGAAAAATGTAAAACAAACATGATATACTGGAAAGAAAAGTATCTCATTTCTCATCACATCCGATTTGTATTTATTTAAGTTAAAAGGTAAAATAATTACAAATAAATTAGAAAAAGCGCAAAGGGAAAGAAAATCAAAATTCGAGATTTCCTCAATTTCGTTTCCTTTCACATGGAGAATTGAGATCTCTAGTAATATACTTCTTCCGTCTCAATTTATTCAAAAATCAACAAAAATTTTATTTGATCGAAATTTTCTTATATTTTGTTTCAACATTACAAGGTGTTAATTAATACAGTAGGATTTATGGTATTTTTCTCTTCGTTTTCAAAATATCTTAAAGTTTCTATATTCAAATTCCAAGTCAAAGTTTAAGAGTTTAATCTCAAAAATTCAACTGTCAAATATTTGTAACAAAAGAAAGTATGTGACAAAATTGAAGTTAAAAAAAAAAAAAAAAGAGAGAGAGAAGAGGAAATGAAGAAAAAAAAGCAGTCTCACCAGATCAACAGTCTCATTTTTTATCTCTTCGAGGCTGATAGATTTTGCCATCGCTGCTCCACGGAAAAATCAAACCAAAACAAACAGCAACAGGAAAAGAAAAGATTGATTCAGTGAGTATGAAGGATGAGATTCATTGAACAGTAGAATTCTCGAGAAAGAGAGATCCGAAAATGAGATTTGGGGGTTAGGACGGGGCAACGGCGGAAGGGATGAACAGAGGTTTTGATTTGCCTCTGCGAGATTCTCTTGCGGAGAGCAAAGAAATGTGAGGTATATGGCGCTGTGGCTTGCCCTCCTTTTTATACTAGTCACTCCACCAGTGTAAACACTAAACAAACCCCCCCACCCTGCCAGCTCTATGCCTATTGCCCATATACCCCACAATTTCACAGCTTTCTCTGACTTTTTATTTTTTATTTATTGTTTAATAGCCATTATTATTCACTATTCCTATAAATATTTAACACTCCTTCCTTTCGTTTCACAATAAATGAATTGTTAAAGTAATTTTAATATTTTAAAATAAATGAATGACTCATAATTTAAGATAAATATTAAAGAAAAATTTCAGATTTATTATTAACTGTGCATTGAAAGTGATGTATCATGTGTCTTTAATTTTTAAAAAGGATAAAAATAAAAAAACATAATAAATTTATGTCTTTTTTTTTCTTAATATATGTACCAAAATTTAATAATTAAGTTATTGTGGAATGGAGGAAGTAATATGAAGGAAGACCGAAAAAAAAAAAAAAGGAGTTATCGTTGAATTAAATGGTGTTTCTATTAAAGTATTGTCCTAGTCTGGAATTAAATTAGGGTTTCTTTTAAAATTATTGGGCTGGCTCTGTCATACTCTTTTTGTGAAAAAAATTAAATTTATCTATAATCCACATCTATATTTATAATGTATTAAAAGTGTGAAAAACTTTAAAAAGGTGATTTAAATTTTTTATTGTTTTTAAAATAAAATTGTCATTTATTATTTTTTAATTATATTTAAAAAATTAAAAATTCTCATTATATTTTATAAACTAGACATATAATAGGAGTCCTAACAAACATTATCTTATGTTTGACAAAACAAAAATACATAAGTAAAATTTTTTATTATTTTTAACAATGTGAAAATATACTGAATTGGTGTTATTGTTGTTGTTTGACAATGTACAAAATATGCATATAGTAGGAGTCCATAGATATGGTCTTCTTTGGCAAAAAAAAATAGTAGTAATAGCTTTAACAAAAAGAGAAAACTCCTTTTTTGTGGAAAATAAAAAACTCTCATTTATGTTTCCGGCAAAATGTTTTTAATTTACAGAATAAAAATGGAAGTGAGTCTTTTTTTAATATTATAGGAGTCTTCTTTTTCTTTTTCACAATCGATAGTAACCTAATATAAATTACATAGGAGTCAAAAATCATTTTTTTTTTAATTTATGAATACTCCTTCTATAAATGAATAAAAGGTACCTAAAAATAGTTATTTTTTTCTCTTAATATTTTTATTTCTTTGTTCAATTTTTGTGCAATTTACTTTATCTCTATGTTGTCAATTGTTTTTGGATTATAATAAATCATTATCAATTTCTTACAAATTCGATTTCAAATTGTTGTTTAGCTTAGATTATTTAATAATGAAAATTAGTTGACACCATTTGAGAGGTTGTCATCTATTATATTGTATTGTGTTCTTAGTTAAAATATAATATTTTTATTGTCTCAATGTGTTATTTTTCTCTATTTGTTTTGTTAAAGTGATTTTTTTTTATCGATACATTTTGAAAGGGAAAGAATTGAAATTCTATACGAAGAAACTTCAAAAGACACTACTAAAAAAAAATGAAAAATCGACCATACATGATCGATTTTTGGTAATATTTTATTAATTTTTTTTAAAAAGCGACCACAAGTGGTTGCTTTTTTATTTTAAAAATTAAAATAATTATTTCATTAATTTTATATTAATTATTATTTATTTTACAAATAAAAATAAAAAAATAGCAAAACCGACCACTAGTGGTTGGTTTTTAAAGAAAAATAATTGAAAAATATTTTTAAAAACCGACCACTTGTGGTCGGTTTTAAAAATTCTTTTTAAATTTATTTTTAAAAACACCAACCCAAAGTGGTTGGTTTTTATTATTTTTAAAAAATATATATTTTAAAAAACCGACCACTTGTGGTCAGTTTTTGAATTAAAAAAAATAAAAATAAAAAATTTTTTAGTAACCAATAATTATATATAATTAATCAAATATATATATATATTATTTTCATTAAAAATAATATTATATATATAATGTAATTTATATATAATTTTTTAAAATTACACTGATCACACGTAGTCGATAACCAGTATAATAATACTAAAAATCAATCATTCTTAAATTTTGTGAAAAAAATTACTTGAAAAATATATCAAATAAAATAAATAAATTACGTTAAACATAATATTTATCTTTTACTTATGTTGCAATATATGAAATAAATATTTTCCTTGTATATACGTTAAATGACGTTAAACATGCATAATCTTTGTATAATGAACATGTTTATGTATAATCGATAATTCATCAGAATATAATGAATCTGTTCTATTATAAGGCAATACACTTGTGGATGTGAAATATATAGTACGTATTCAAGAGTTCATATATATATATATATAGTGATCGATTAATGAACGATTTAGTCAAAACCTAGTATATTAAGCTAATCAAATAGAATTAATCGATCACTCATCTGAGTATGTATATGAGACACGTCGCATTATATTATTGGATAATATACTTGTGTATGTATGTGATATATATAGTACATATTTAGAACTTGATATAGTCGATAGTGTGTATATGTATGTGTATGTATAGGTATATATATATATATATATATATATATATATATATATATATATTTATATATATAGTATATACATATTAATTATATAGTGAAGGTATATTAATGACATAAGATAAAGCTAACCGATAATTCATCTGATCAGTATATGTTATTATGGGGTATATGTAGTATATTAAAATCGTGTATGTGATGTTTATGGTACTTATTTGAAAGTTGATAGACAATTGAATATATGTATATCTCATGTAGTGACGTATGCAGTAATCAAAAGTTCGATAACTGAATCTATATATCAAAATAGTTTGAATAATACATTGATATCATACTATTGAGGAAATAGATATACTATTTAGTGTGAATATGTAGATACATGTATATTGTTGAAGTTGTAATAACGTAAAGCAAGTAATCATTAATTTATTTGATTAACATATTGTATTACAACGTATATATATATATCAATGAATTTTGTAATTTATGATAAATTTTATGATAATTAAATGCTAACTAACCAAAAATTTATCGTAAATTGCAAAATTAAATGCTAACTAACCAAAAATTTATATCGTATATATATATAATATCGTAATTAAATGCTAACTAACCAAAAACTTATCGTAAATTATAAAATTCATTGATATTATTGTACGATTGAGGAAATATACTACTCATGTTATTGTTATAAATATTATAGAATTTATTAAAAAAATAATTTATTTAAAATTAATTTTAATTTATTAATTTATTAATTGTACTAATAATTTTTTTAATTATTTTGTTAAAAATCGACCACAAGTGTCGATTTTTAACAAAATAATAAAAAAAATATTTTAATTATATAGCTCCTACCCGACCCCACCCCCACAACCCGACCCGACCCGACCTAAATTAGCCTAATTAGTCGACTTCCCTAAACACACACAAAAAAAAATCATGAACACACAAAAATACCCTAAACGCACCCAAAATCTTCCTTTCAATCGCAAGCTCAGTCAAGCTCTGCTCCGGCAAGCTCAGCTTAGGCAAGCTCACCTTAACACATATTGTAATTTGTGAAATTTGTGCTTTTTGAGATTGAATTATAGGTGTACTAGTTTATATAATTGTGAAATTTATAATGGTGAAGATTAGGTTAGTTTGAACTAGTTTTTTTAAGCTCCTTTGTAGCTCGAATTTTATTTAGTTATTTGCGAAATTTGAGTTATACACATAATTGTTTGAACTAGTTTTGCTTATTTAGCTTCTTCTTTTAGATATGACTTTTGCTTGATTGAAGTTATTGATTGTATAAATCCTCAAAGTTGGAATCTTTGATTGACGTTTTGTAAGATTCTTAAATGGATTTTATGGTTTAGCTTGTTATTTTTTATGAGGGTTTAGCTTGTTGTCTTTAAGTGAATGAATTTACTTTTATGGTGTAGCATTTAGCTTGTTGTTTTTTAGATGGGTTTTGCTAAATCACTCAAAGTTGAAATATTTTGTCTTGATTTTTTTAGGTTCTTGATTCGGTGATCGATTATTTCTTTCACTTTAATTTAGGTCAAGCAAAGGTAAGTTAATTTCTCTCGATTCACTATTGTTGTTATCTTCTTGTTATTGTTCATATTGAAGTCTAGTGAAGCCGCGTGTGGCCTTGTTTGATTCACTAGCATTATTGTTATCTTCTTGTTATTGTTCATATTGAAGTCTAGTGAAGCCGAGTGTGGCCTTGTTTGATTCACTAACATTATTATTATCTTCTTGTTATTGTTCATATTGAAGTCTAGTGAAGTCGTGTATGACCTTGTTCGATTCACTAGCATTGTTGTTGACATCTTGTAGGTCTTGTTGTTGCTTGTTTCTTGAATGTGGTTTTGTTTTGATACTTAGTTGATTGAAAATGGTTAAGTGTGAGGACTTTAAAAGAGATTTTTTTATTTTGAATGTGGTTTGGTAGGTGACTTAGTTAGTTCAAAATGGTTAAGTGTATGGACTTTAAAGGAGATTTTTTTATTTTGAATGTGGTTTGGTAGGTGACTTAGTTGCTTGAAAATGGTTAATTCTAGGGACTTTAAAGGGGATTTTGTGTTTTGAATGTGGTTTTATTTTGATACTTAGTTGGTTGAAAATGGTTAAGTGTAGGAACTTTAAAGGGTTTATTTATTTTGAATATGGTTTGGTAGGTGACTTAGTTGGTTCAAAACGGTTAAGTGTAGGGGCTGTAAAGGGAATTTTTTTGTTTTGAATGCGGTTTGGTAGGTGACTTAGTTGGTTTAAAATGATTAAGTGTAGGGACTTTAAAGCGGATTTTTTTGTTTTGAATGTGGTTTGTTTGGTGACTTAGTCACTTGAATATTGTTAAATGTAGGAACTTTAAAGGGGATTTTTTTGTTTTGAATGTGGTTTGGTTAGTGACTTAGTTACTTGAAAATGGTTAAGTGTAGGGACTTTAAAGGGGATTTTTTTGTTTTGAATGCGGTTTGGTTGGTGACTTAGTTGGTTCAAAATGGTTAAGTGTAGGGACTTTAAAGGAGATTTTTTTTGTTTTGAATGCGGTTTGGTAGGTGACTTAGTTGGTTCAAAATGGTTAAGTGTAGGGACTTTAAAGGGGATTTTTTTTGTTTTGAATGCGGTTTGGTAGGTGACTTAGTTGGTTCAAAACGGTTAAGTGTAGGGACTTTAAAGGAAATTTTTTTATTTTGAATGTGGTTTGGTAGGTGACTTAGTCACTTGAAAATGGTTAAGTCTAGAAACTTTGAAGGGGATTTTGTGTTTTGAATGTGGTTTTGTTTTGATACTTAGTTGGTTGAAAATGGTTAAGTGTAGGGACTTTAAAGGGGATTTATTTGTTTTGAATGTGGTTTGGTAGGTGACTTAGTTGGTTCAAAACGGTTAAGTGTAGGGACTTTAAAGGAAATTTTTTTATTTTGAATGTGGTTTGGTAGGTGACTTATTTGCTTGAATATGGTTAAGTGTAGGAACTTTAAAAGGATTTTTTTTGTTTTGAATGTGGTTATGGTAGATGACTTAGTTGCTTGAGAATGGTTAAGTGTAGGGACTTTAAAAAGGATTTTTTGTTTTGAATGTGGTTTGTTTGGTGACTTAGTCACTTGAATATGGTTAAGTCTAGGAACTTTAAAGAGGATTTTTTTTTTAATTTTGAATGTAGTTTGGTTGGTGACTTAGTCACTTGAAAACTTTTAAGTGTAGGGACTTTAAAGGAGATTTTTTTATTTTGAATGTGGTTTGGTAGGTGACTTAGTTGCTTGAAAATGATTAAGTGTAGGAACTTTAAAGGGGATTTTTTTGTTTTGAATGTGGTTTGGTTGGTGACTTAGTCACTTAAAAATGGTTAAGTGTGGGGACTTTAAAGGTATTTTTTTTAATGTGGTTATGGTTGGTGACAATTAATTTTTTGTGACTTGATCTAATTAGTTGAATCTGATTGATTGCGTAGATGGAACCTGATTATAGCATGATATATCACTGGAACAATGATAATAGAATGGGTATTAGGGAGGAATTTGTTGAAGGTGTCAAAAAATTTGTTTAACATGCTAAGACACTTGATGTTTGGACACATTTTTGGGCTATTCGTTGTCCTTGTGTTAGATGTGATGGTATAAATCTTGTAAGTGAAGAAGATGTAAAGAAACATCTTTATAGAAAGGGGTTTCACGAGGACTTTTTAAGATTGCATGGTATTCATGGTGATGTTGCGCAAGATAACTTTGTTGTTGGAGAAAGTAGTAGGTCTACAGGGCATAATGAATATCAAAATACTAGGATGACAGAAATAGTGCACGATGCTTTTGGGATGCAACACGGGGGCGACTTTAGGAAAAATTTTGAAGAAGTTCCTAATAGCGAAGCGGGCAATTTCTACAAAAAATTACATGCTGCTAGTCATCCTTTCTTTGACGGGTGTTCGCACTCTCATTTGTCTGTTGCTGTTAGATTATTAAATTAAATCTGACTGGACATTGCTGAAGACGGAATGAAATCAATGATAGACCTTATTAAAGAATTAGTTAACCCCGGCTTGGAGGTTCCTGATTTTTTCTACAAGGCAAAAAGATTGGTGTCAAAGTTAAGTCTCTCCTTGGTTAGAATTAATTGTTGTGAAAATGGCTGCATGTTATACTTTAAGGAAGATACTAACCTAGAGTCCTGTAAGTTTTGTAAGCACCCTCGATATAAGCGTGGTTCTAGTGGAAATCAAATTGCTATTAAGACGATGCATTATTTACCTTTGATACCAAGGTTAAAGAGGTTGTATGCTTCAAATAACTCAGCTCCTCATATGAGATGGCACAATGAAAATAGAAGGCCCACTGGTGTTATGTGTCATCCATCTGATGGAGAGGCTTGAAAGCATTTTGATGCAACTTATCTAGATTTTGCAGCTGAGCCACGAAATATTCATTCGAGATTATGTGCGGATGGCTTCTCTCCTTTTTCAGTTGGTCCTGTGTCATATTCATGTTGGCTTGTATTTATCACCCCTTATAATCTTCCTCCTGAAATGCTAATGAATAGTCCCTATATATTTCTGAATTGTGTTGTTCCTGGCCCGCGTAATCTAAAAAATGGAATAGATGTCTACTTACAACCTTTGATTGATGAACTTCAAATTTTATGGCATGAGGGGGTTGAAACTTGAGAAATCTCACTTAAACAGAATTTCAATCTGCGTGCATATCTAATGTGGACTATTAATAAATTTCTGCTTATGGAATATTGTCTGGGTGGATGACAGTTGGAAAGCTGGCTTGTTCATACTACATGGAAAAACAAAATCTTTCACATTGAGACATGGCAGGAAAAATTCATGGTTTGATTATCATCGTTGTTTCTTGCCACCTGATCATAAATTTAGGAGACTCAAGAATGCATTTAGAAAGAATAGAAGGGAACATGATGGTCCACCTCTAAGGCTGTCTGGTCATGACGTCTGGAAAATAGTTCAGGATTTGCCTAAAGCCAGTGAGGAACAATTGTACAGGCTTGATGGATATGACATTTCGTATAACTGAACTAAGCAAAGTATATTCTGGGAGTTAGAATATTGGCCAGATAATTTATTTAGAAATAATGTTGATGTCATTCATACTGAGAAGAACTATTTTGACAACTTGATCAACACAGTTATGGATGTCACCGATAAAATAAAGGATAATCCTAAGGCCAGACTTGACTTACCAGAATATTACAACCGCAGAGAATTACACTTACAGCAGGGGCCCAACGGCAATGTTCTTAAGCCCAAGGCTAGTTTTACATTCAAGTTGGACCAAAAACGTCAAATATATGAGTGGGTTCAAAGTTTGAAGATGCCCGATGGATATGCCTCAAATTTGGGAAAGAGGGTTGATATGGCACAAGGAATCTTGCATGAAATGAAAAGCCATGATTGTCATATTTTCATGGAACAATTACTTCCAATTACTTTTATTGGTTACCTGAAAACATAATGAAACCAATAGCAGAGATCAGTTTGTTCTTCAAAGACTTATGTGCCACCACATTAAAAGAAGAAAATCTGGCGCGAATATAAAGTAATATTGTTGTTATCACTAACAAACTGGAGAAGATTTTTCCGCCAGCGTTCTGCGGTGTGATGGAACATCTTCCCATTTACCTTGCACATGAAGCTAGGCTAGGTGATCCAGTTTAAACTAGGTGGATGTATCCATTCGAATGGTAAGCATTTGCAACATATTTAAATTCATACATGTCTTTTTTAAATATAGTAAACATCTAACCTTAAGATTGTACAGGTCAATTGGAAAATTGAAAAGGGGTCCCAAAAACAAATATAGGGTGGAAGGATCTATAGTTGAGGCATATCTTGCAAGAGAAACTTCTCAATTTTGTTCATACTACTTTCATGATGAAGCTGCTTGTTCAAGAAACCGACCGAATCGTCATCAGGATGATGTGAATGAGCCTTATTTGAAACTGATATCAATTTTCAATCAATCTAGTTGTAAGGCTAAAAATACCATACCTCGTCGGCTCACTCCCACGGAGTGCAATCAGCAACTTTGTATGTCTTACTGAATTGCCCAAAAATTGAGCCCTTTTTGAAGTAAGGAGATTAAAATTTTAACATATCTTATTTGTTTACTCATTCCTGTAAAGAAACTAATTGTGTTTTGCATGTTGGATGTTCAGTTCATTTAAGACTCAATTCCACGAAAATCAAGTGTATGCATCATTTGCAACATGGTTTAAAAATGGGGTTCGTAAGTGTATTAATATTTCTATAAAGTTTAAATATCTACATATTCCTCAACTAAAATATATATATGTATAGTATTTTTAGGTACACCATTCACCAAATGCAGCCGCATACGATCAGCTCTTGAGAGTTATTTCTTTGGGTCCAGTTGAAACTAATGTAGTGTCCCAATACAAAGTAAATGGGTTTAAATTTTCCACCAAACAACACTCCAGAGCAATGAAAACAAACAATAGTGGTGTTTGGGTTAAGGGTGATGATGATGTTGATTACTTTGGCATCATACACGAGATCTTAGAACTGGAGTATACTGGTTTTCTAATAAAAAAAATTATCCTCTTTCGATGTAAGTGGTTTGATCCAAGCACAAGAGGCACAAGAGTACATAAGGAGCATATCATCATTGAAGTGAAGCACAATAGGTCGTATTCTATTTACGATCCATTTGTTCTAGCGTAAAATGCTAAACAAGTGTATTATGCTCCTTATCCGTTGTGCAATGACAAGTCTGATTGGTGGGCTATAATCAAAACAAAGCATATAGGTCGAGTGGAAGTTGAGAATGTGTTAGAGACTTTGTATTAAAATTAAATGCAGATTGATCACCAGCCAGTGGACGTTGAATCACCCGAAAAATATATTTGAAGAAGTTAATATTGCGGAAGAAGAGGCTGAGTGGGTAGGAGATGAGAAAACCTCCGAAGAGAGTGAATGGTTTAGTGGAGAGTCTTTAGAAGAGGAGGATTAGTTGTGTAGGTTGTATTTATTATGCATTGATATCTTTATGCTTTGTACTATATATTTACCTTTATATTTCTTGTTTAAGATTGATATGTAATATACTGTTTAAGATTGTTGTTTTCACTTTTCCATGATTTATATAGTAATAAAAATATTCTTGTCTATATCTCGTGTTGTTGGATCGATTTGAAATGTGAATTAGTAACTTGAAATTAGTTACTTGGAATGTTTTCTTATATATTCATTTGTAGGAACTAACTACTTGTTAACTTAACATAATTTAGATGTCAGGCAGAGGTGACAAGGGTAAGAGAAAAGTTGATACTACGAAATCAAATAAGAAAAGACAACCTCTGCCTTATAGACGACCGACAGGTAGTTATATATCTGAGGATCGATTTGCTGACGCGATAGCACGACCCTCATATTCTAGGTCGTTCGAGGATTTGATACCTACTCCTACGCATGTGGGTCTACTTCATGGGTCTACACTGACTCATTCTGCTCCTATGACCATGCCACTGCCAACACGATACTATCGGACGACCGTTGGTCATCCAGACATCTATCATCATCGATACCCTACTGTAGTAGTCATGCAGCTTCACATAGTGATTCTGCTGGATCTATTGGGTTTTCGAATCTTCAGCTTGGAGACACTCCATCTAGTGCTTCAGATCCGCCCACGCCAGTGCATCCACCATCACTTACTTGGCAACCAGGAGACAGAGATGATTCTGGGAGGATTTATCTTGTTCCATTTGCGAGAGGGTAAGAATTCTAAATATAATAACGTTATTCATTTTTTCATTACTATATTATTATGCTCTATGAAATTACAGTTTGATCTTGTGTTATAGGTTTAGGCCGGATGCTGGAGTTGGAAAAAAAATGTGAATATGCATTTCTCGGTACTTCAACGGCTACTGGACTAGCTGGCAAAAAGTTCAAGAAATTGACAGGGAAAGAATGTTTGAAGAATTTAAGGTAAGGATTTAAGTTATCGACTACTTATTAACACTTTGTTAGAACAAAAGATTGACTATTATATTTTTGTTGTAGAAATTTTAACTGGTGGGATAATGTAAATACATTTCTTATAAAGAGAAACTTTTTTCATAAGATGTAGAGCCAGATTTAACGGTCTCTTAGATTATGTCCGAACCAAATTGGTAAAACCTAAGTGGATTCCTGAAGCCGCATGACAACTGTATCTTTACCATTAGAGTAGCCAAGAATACCAATTGTTGAGGGAAAAAGGAAAGAAAGCCCGAGCATCATCCAAGGGTAGCTCCCTGCATACTGCGGGTGTCAGAAGTACTTTGTTGTGCTAGAAAAAATGGTATGTAACTTTTACAGTTTTAATTATTTGAACATTGATAATTTTTTCATATGCAGAAAAAAGAAAAGGGTAGGGAAATACCAACTGATGAGCTATTCGAGGAGACTCATCTGAGAAAGAAAAAAAACCCGACTGATGAAGATATCTGGGTTGAAACTCATGCAAAAGCTTTCTAAGTAAGAAATAAATTTTGAATTTATGAATCTTTTTCTCAAAGTTGATATTATTCAATTATAACCATTTCAATATTTTTTACTTTTAGTATTAACTTTACTTTGAATATAGGACAAATATACGCGTCTTGTTGGTGAGTATCGTGTAGTTAGCCTCCTGAAAGTCAGGGTGACCCAATACCCCAACATGTAGAGGAAAAGTTATGGTCAAAAGTTGTGGTTCCTACAAATAGAGGTCATTTCTACGGATACCATAAAAAAAATTTGGCGATAATATTAGGTGTTCGTCCGGCGCTGCATACTCTAGCTCTTCAGTTGATAGAGAAACCATTGAAAGACTAGAAAATATGGTTTCTAAACTCACTGAAGAGCTTGCTTCACAGAGAGATAGGTTTGCTAAGCAGAGAGAGAGGCAGAAGAAGACGAAGGAGGTAACAACATCACAAATCAGGATGATGCAACACCAGTTCAGCTCTTTCATTCAGACTGCGGGGGTTATTCCTCCATGTTCTGGTGATGTAGTTCGGGCTACAAGAGGTCTAGGCCCCCTGGATGATTTCAGCACGAATGAGGATATGAAAGACGAGGACAAATTCGATGATGATGACTTTTAGTTTTTTAATTTTTGTATGTGTTGTACTTTGAATTTAGACATTTTGTTGTTTGAAACAATTGTTGTAGTTTTTTTATACTCACTTTTGTTGAACATTTTGTATATGTTGTACACTTTTGAAAGTATTTATATTTGGCTTTTTGTTGTTGTTGCTGTTGTATTTAAATTTGGTTACTGTTGTATTGCATTGTTGTTGTAGCATGTTGTATTTGGGTTTTGATTTTTATTTTTTTAAAAAATTTCCAGAAAAATCGACCACTTGTGGTTGATTTTTGAAATTAAATTTAATAAAAATCGACCACTTATGATCGGTTTTTTAATAAATAAATAAATTAATTTATTAGTAAATCGACTACTTGTGGTCGGTTTAATATTAAAATTAATTATTTAATTTAATAAAAAATCGACCACTTGTGGTCGTTTTTTTTCATAAAATTACTTTTTTTAATTTTAATAAAATAATAATAAATTTTAAAAATATATATATATATATATATATATATATATATATATATATATATTTAAAAAAATCGATCACTTGTGGTCGGTTTTTAAAAAACTACCTTTACTTTACCGACCACATACTTTGATCGGTTTTGTGATAAAAAATTGAGAAAAACCGACCACTTGTGGTCGGTTTTTTCCTTTTTCCACAAAACTCCTTTTTTGTGGAAAATAAAAAACTCTCATTTATGTTTTTGGCAAAATATTTTTAATTTACAGAATAAAAATGGAAGTGAGAGTCTTATTTTTATATTATAGGAGTCTTCTTTTTCTTTTTCACAATCGATAGTATCCTAATATAAATTATATAGGAGTCAAAAATCAAACTTCTATAAATGAGTAAAACGTACCTAGAAATAGTTAGTTTTTTCTCTTAATATTTTCATTTCTTTGTTCAATTTTTGTGCAATTTACTTTATCGCTATGTTGTCAATTGTGTTTGGATGATAATAAATCATTATCAATTTCTTACAAATTTGATTTCAAATTGTTGTTTAGCTTAAGATTATTTAACAATGAAAAGTAGTTGACACTATTTGAGTAGTTGTCATCTATTATATTGTATTGTGTTCTTAGTTAAAATATAATGTTTTTATTGTCTCAATTTGTTATTTTTCTCTATTTGGTTTGTTAAAGTGATTATTTTTTATGGATACGTTTTGAAAGGGAAAGAATTGAAATTCTATACGAAGAAATTTCAAAAGAAGAAAGGCAAGGCTCTGGTGCTGCTGCTTAAGTGGCACTTTTAGAATGCCTCTTCTCCCTTTTTTTTTTTCGATTTTGTTCTATTAGGTTTTAATTGAGAGGGTTTTTTTTTACGCTACCTTTATATCTTATGCACCACCATAACTTCTGAATGATGTCTGGACTTAATTATTATTAGCAATTTTTAGTTTACAATTTTCTGTCAAAAAAAAAGTTACAATATTTTTCTTAAGTGATTTAGGTGAGATATTATCATGAAATTTGAATTTTAGAAGGTATTATAATGTTAATATTAATTTTTATAGTTGGACCTACGTACTGAATAGAAACTTGAAAGTTAAAATAGCAAATCTCAATTTATTTCAAAGTGCTGAGCAATAAGTCGTTTATAATTTCTTGAAAAGAGGTGTGTTATTAAACTTAAAAAAAATTTAACTACTTTAGGAACTTAAAGTTTTTCATTGATATTTATTTTGTAAATCAAATATATTAACGTACACAGGTGAAAAGCATGTATACTAAAGTAGTATATATAAAAAGTAAATAGTTTAAAATTACTTAAAATGACCATTAAGTCATTTTCTCCTTTTTTTCTTTTTTCTTTTCAGCAGTAATTTTTGTTAAAAAAAGAAAAACTTTTTTTTTTTTTTGCTGCTTTGTTCTTAATTCAAAAAACTGTTTTTGCTTTTTTATTTTTCAAACTTCTTCCGTGCAACTTTTTTTTTTTATGTATCAATATTGTATAAATGATATAGAAATATATATATATATATATGATGTATACATAGTTATGGAGTGTATATTTAATGTATCGATATTGCATAAATAGTTATGGAATGTATCTATATTATAAAAATAATATCTAAACGTGTATTAATATTATATAAATGGTGTATATATGAAGTACAAATAGTCATGTAGTGTATATGTAATATATCAATATTGAATAAATATGTACTGATGTTGTATAAATAGTTATGTAATGTATCGAAGTTGCATAAATGGTGTACAAGTATGTATCAATATTGTATAAATAGTATATAAACGTGCATCGATATTGTATAAATAGGTATATAATTTATCGACATTGTATGAATGGTGCATAATTATGTATTAATATTATAAGAAAAATCACGCGCTGTTGCAATATCGATATTTATTTGAGTATTATGTATTTCCACCTTAATAAATAAAAATATAAACAAAAACTAATAAAACAACATGAATATTTATATTTTCCGTAAAAGAAGAAAAACAATTATAAAAGAAAAATGTTTTAAAAAAGTGGAACAAAAAACAAATTAAACAACGGATTTTTTTCTTTTTAAATGGCACAGTAGAAATATATATATATATATATATATATAAATATATATATATATATATAAATATATAAGAGGCAATTGAGCAGCTAAAACAGGCAGGAGGTTGACATGCCTGCTTCAACAGTAATTTTACTATATCACCCCAATTAATTATTATAACTTATTTATATATTACAAAATTAATAATATTTAATAAAAAATTAAAATAGATATTTATGACATATCTGCTTCAACTGCTTCAATCGTAATTTTACTATATTATCCCTCATTAATTATTATATTTCTCATTAAATATTGTAAGTCATTTACATATTACAAAATTAATAATATTTAATTAAAAAAGATTAAAATAAATATTTATGACTGTTTCAGCTGCTTTAATCGTAAGAGGGAGTTGAGCAGCTGAAGCAGGCATGAGGTCGACATGCCTGCTTCAGCTGCTTCAACTAATTTTACTATATCACCCCTAATTAATTATTATAAGTCATTTATGTATTATAAAATTAAAAATATTTAATAAAAAAATTAAAATAGACTTTTATGACATATCTGTTTCAGCTACTTTAACTGTAATTTTACTATATCACTCCTAATTAATTATTATATCCCTAATTAAATATTGTAATTCATTTACGTATTACAAAATTAATAATATTTAATTAGAAAAAAGCTAAAATAAATATTTATTACTATTTCAGCTGCTTTAATCGTAATTTTACCGTATCAGCAAAGCAAGCACGAGGTCTACATGCTTGCTTCAACTGCTTCAACTTTAATTTTACTATATCACCCCTAATTAATTAATATTATAAGCCATTTATTTACTAAAAAATTAATAATAGTTAATAAAAAATTAAAATAGACATTTATGACATGTCTGCTTCAGTTGTTTCAATCGTAATTTTACTATATCATCCCTAATTAATTATTATATCCATAATTAAATATTATAAATTATTTATATATTAAAAATTAATAATATTTAATTAAAAATAAAGTAAAATAGACATGTATGACTGTTTCAATCGTCGTTTTACTATACCAGCATTAATTAATTATTATACATTTTTATAGTAACTTTGCTGTGTCGCTTCTAATTAGTTATTTCAAGTCACTTAAGACATGTGTGCTTCATGCTTTCATCGTAATTTTACTATATCACCCATAATTAATTATTATGATCGTCTAAGTATTGAAAAATTGATAATATTTCATAAAAAGGTAAAAGAGACATAAAATGATATGTCAACATAAAAAATATTATTGACTATCGAAATTATATTAGTGCACATAAATTGGGATGGGACAGAGCAAGACATAAAATAACGTATATTATATAAAATAGATAGTATTATAAATCACAATAATTAAGAAATTAATATACAAGTATATGTAAAACAAATTTGATTGACTGTCGAAATTTTATTTGTGCCACATAAATTGAGACAGGGTGAATATTCATATATTATGGAAAAATAATGTAAAAGACATTGTAAATCGCATAACTAACAACTTAAGAAATTTAAAAAATATAAAATATTTAACTGACTCTCGAAATTATACCAGTATCATTTAAATTGAAATAGAAGAAAAAAATATTATAAATCATAATAATTAAAAATATAAATTATTTTAATAATTTAAATTAAAATAAAAAAAATGGATCGTCGATCTCTCTCTCTCTATATGGAGTACAAAGGACAAATGGCCGAACTATAGGTAACTGAGAAAATGACACAAAACATAATTAGAATATGCAAATGTCCGGCGACTACTATTTTTAATGTAAATAGTAAATGTAAATAGTTTGGCTGACCGATTATTTTTTCCTTGCTTTTATATCAATTGTCAATATGGTTCCCACTTTAACTTTTAACTACTATGTTCGCAAAATTCCAACAAGTAACCCTCTGCTATCACATGAAAAATTTGTAAAGGTTTAAATTTTCTAACCCTTCGTAATTGCATATGTGTCTACATTGTAATCGCAATACTTTTCCCTTATTTACCTCATGATCGTAGCTAATACCCTCGCGTTCGCGAAGAATACACCAAACATTAGAAAACCAACATTTGAAAAACAAGCTTCAAAGGTGTCGAATACTCCTAAGCTCTTTTGGTATAAATTCAAAAATGTCAACAAGTTCAAAAATACATTATAGACCTATATAAAGCTGGAAACCACCCAATGACACACTAATACTTAAAAAAATGTGCCAGGTTCTTCAAAGTTCTTAAGCCTTCTAAAATAATTAATCATGTTAAAGAATCTACCTAAATCCTTTGGGACTCAACTTTGACAATCCCACAAAGCCTAAAAATGCGATATCAAGCTATTTGAAGCATCAAAACATGGACTAGGGTACAAATGCTCAAAACAAACGTTTTGGTTGTTACAATTGTATTTTGAAGTGAGAATCGAGATCTTATACTGAGTTACAAGATTTAAATGACGAACAAAATTTGAAAGCCTCTTCTTCATTCTCCTCTCCCGCCTCCTCATCCTTGTGTTCTCCTTCCTCTTTTTCGTTGGAACTCATTTGGTGTATGTGAGTAAAGACCTTCTCCGATTCTCTTCCTCCTTTATTTTGAGATTCAAATTATTTGTGTGAGTAAACAAATTTTAATTAGATATTTGTGATAGGTTGATGCTCTAATGGTGGAAGGATGGTTACGGTAGTTTTTAGTGGAGAGATGAAGATATTCTCAGTGGATTTTGAAAGGAAAGAGATGATATATCCCTTGTATATTTTTTTATTTCACATGTACATATACTAATATCTTTGATATATATTCACATTTATTTGATTGTGATATGCATTGTCGAAGAGAGTTTCTAAGTTAATTTCAACTTCGACTTTTATTTCAAACAAATCCAAATCACCTCTGTTCTTAAACATTTGTGTATAACTTCATCCTAGTGTTCTTAACGAATTTCAACGACATATAGTTAAACAAAACTTAGAAAAAATAAATTTCAAATGAGCCTTTAATTATAATGTTAATGAGTAGAAACAATGAAAAATATGATTGTGGTGACTATGGAGGAACAGGACGACAGTTGATGCAAGTTCGGAAAGTACTTATTGCATTAAAGGATTTCAGCTTGACATCAAGAGCTTGGAATATTTCAAGATAGTAAAAAAATCAAAGAATTGATACAGAAAAAATTAATGTTACATTTTAGGGTCCCTTTGATCATAATTTGATGTATATGTAATTAAGAAAAATTATATCTTTTATTCTATTAGTGAACCCTAGTAGTATAAATAGAATGAGATGAGAATTATTTAGGTAGACAACATTTTTGGGAAAACTCTCTTGATGAGGTTTGTGGGTTGTATCCTCTATTCTTTTTACTGGATCTCTCTTGAATATTTTTTTATAAGATTATTCATGTATGAGTTTCATTATTTTTTCTCTTGAATTAATCATGTAATTATTTGTTTAAATTAGAGAAGTAAAAATTTATATTTATTTGTCTCTAATTTACTTTAATTGTGGAATTGTTCTTTCTCTTTTCTTGATTATCACTTTATCTTATGTTTCGTTTTACATCAATGGTATTAGAAAGGTGTGGTGGAGGAAGGTGTCAATTTTTTGGTAGCTTTTTGTAGTGAAAATCAGCGTTTTTAAAGGCAGAAGCATTAGACGAGGCGTTTTATTTGGTACGAGGTGAGGCATAAGCCCCACGAATCCTTTAATTTTTAATATTTTATAAATTAATATAGTTATAAATAAATATTTTTTGAAAGGGATAAATCACCCAAAAAAAAAAGATAAAACTACATCAAAATTATTAAAAAAAAAAATATGTGGAATATGTATCTAAAACTGCTTCCGAAAAAATAAAAAACTAGCCAAAGCCACAAAATACAATTAATAGATAAAGTCAATTTTCACATAATAAACTATTATATGTCTTCAAAAACACGAGTTTGTATAAAAAAATAGTACATAATTAATCAATCCTCTCCTTCCTATTACTCGATCAATATATTTATGCACCCATTTATCATATACTGTATTTTAAAAGATACCACAAAAAGTAAATAACTTGAAAGCTAGTCACTATGCGACTTTAAAAGATCTAAAAGAAAAAAAAAAGTTGGAAGAAGAAAGTAACTTAACATCTTCTTGAGTAGTGGTGTCGTCGACATCACCAGGAAATATGTTTGCAAGTGTGAGTTTTACAAAAAAATTACTTTTAATTTGAATATTTAAGTATTGATCAATCATATTAATTTAGGTGTACGCGCTTCGCGCGTGTACCTCACTATAGTGAGTTTAAACATTATACTAAATATAATGTTTGCTTAAATAATAAAAGAATTTATTTAATTAGTTATATAGTAATTGTAAATATTTAAGATACAAATGAGGTAGGTAAAAAATACATTGATAACTCCTTAAATTACGGTTGGAGTCTTAGAAAGAGAAAAACAATCATAATATTTTGTATGGCTCAAAATTTTGATCGTCAGTTGTCTATATTATCATCGTCATCATTCATCTTCAAGATACCTAATAAATTGGGGGGGAAAGAAACCTACGAAAAGCAATGCATCAATGTAAATCAAATATTACAAAAATATATTTCTTGATGACAAAGAATCATTTAAGAACAAAAATAAATAAATCTTGTTCCATATGTTCATATTAGATATTATTGTATTGTTATTGAAGAATTCTCAATTTATGAAAGTTCAAAATATTTTTCTTTAGTAAAGAAATTATCTAAATATGATAGATTTTTACTTTTTTCATAAATTATTTATTAATATTAGAATTTTCTGAATTTCAAATAAACTAAACTAAAACAAATATTAGATTTTTAAAGATGTCTACTGAACCTTTTTAAAAATTTGGTAGACTTTTGTTTCCCTTTTATTTAATATAAGATAGAGTTCATGATTTTTTGTTTTAAAAAAAATGATATACGCATGATTTGAAGTCCTAAAAAAGAGGGGGGAAAAGAATTCGATTTTAGTTAAGTTTGAAGTTTTAAATTAACTAAATATTATTAGGTAAATAATAAAAAGATGATTTTATCGAAAAGATAGTCTTTTAATAAAGACAAGAGGTTCATACAATATTTGTAAGACTCTTTACACTTTAATATAATATAGATAGATTCCTTCACACTTTAATATATCCTTCACGCTTGAATATAATATCGATAGATTCCTTCACACTTTAATATAATATAGATAGATATAGATTTGTAATGAAATTCAAGTGATAAAGTCAAGAATAATTTAAATATACAGTCAATTAAAAATAACTGTATCATTTTTAGTTGTTCTTTTTGCACCATGACTAATTATAATTACTTATCCAAATTCTTCTCCAAATATCAAGTAAGATTACGGGTGCCACGACAAAAAATCTACATGCATGAGACTTAATATCATCAAAATAAAAGAGTTCGGATAATGTTATCTGTGTAAAATTTTAACTGTAAATATAATGTCGATAATCAAATTTAAAAACTCATAGAGGCATTTATGAATGCTTGCAAACTAATATTCAAATTTGGAACTTGAAACCAAGTAAAAATGATTATAAAAAAAAGTCAGAAATCTGTAATAATTTAATAATCGAAGTTTCAAGTCCTCATCTTGATCTTATGTGCTATAATTTAATTGTTATATATTGTAAAGTAAAGGTATCACTTCTTGCTTTTCAAATATATGTTAAACAATTGATAAGACCTTTTAAAAAATGAATGAATAAATTTTTTAAATAAAATAACAGTACCTAATTAATTGCTGAAAAATAATTTCGAAGGATCATACAAACGAATTATGGCATATTACCCTTGTTTCATCCATTGATTGCAAAAATAAATATCTATACATATAACACAACTCAATTACTATAAAAACTTGTTAACTCTATGTTATTCTATGTAATGATTTATTATCAATTCAAATACACAATTAAAAATATAATAATAAAGAAACGAAAAAATTAAAGGACAAAATAACTATTTCTACATATCTTTTGTTTACGTAATGATTTAATCACCGCATAGAAGAATTCCTTTTATGAAAGGAGTATTCATAAACTAAAAAAGAACTTAATTTTAGACTCCTATATAATTTGTATTAGAATATCATCCATTGATTGTCAAAGAGAAAAGAGGACTCCTATTTATAATAAAAAAAGGACTCAAGTAAATTTTTATTTAGCAAAAAATTATTTCCGGCAATAATTTTTTATTTACAAAAAATAAGGTAATTTTTATTTTGCCAAAAATATAATTTTATCACAGTTGGTCAAAAGTAATAACAGTTTTTATTTTTCAAAAGTAAGACAATATATTAAGACTCTACTGAATGTATAATTGTTACCATAGAGTTTTAGTTTGTTAAAAGTATGGCAATTTTTTAATTTTACCAAATATACTCCTAAGTCCTACGTTTTTCTTTTGCCAAAAAATAAGACAATGTTTGTTAGGACTCCTATTATATGTCTAATTTATCAAAAATAATGGAAAGTTTTTATTTTTCAAATATAATAAAAAAAATAGTGAAATGACAATTATTCTATTCCAAAGTTATTACATTCCTACTTCTAAAATTAGTGCTAATCTTTTTAGTGAGTATAATTATAATAAGATACAATTTTTATTTAAGGTAAATTATGATTGATTAAAATTATCTCTTAATTTAAGAAAAAGTCCTACCATATATTTTATTCTCCCAATCCCATATATTTTAGGAGACAATATTATAAATATAATTAAATAATAATTTAAGAAAATAGTGAAAAGACGATTTTGTCTAAAGGAGAAACTTTTAAGCAAGGGCAAAAAGTTCGAATCACTTTTCTAAGGGTCTTCACACTTTTAATATATTATAGATATAGATTATAGATATAGATTATAGATTATAGATATTTTAGTATTAAGTTCAAATTAGAGATTTAATAGAAAAAATTATTTTACTTTATAAAATTTATAACGCCTAATTTGTGTCTCACGCTTCGATGAACGCTTTGCCTTTCGATACTTTTACCTCCTACAACACCTCAAAACGTTTTTACTATATCGCGCCTAGAAACGAACCTCAAAACGAGCCCCATAAATGGCTTGTAAAACACTCAAGAAAATTTGGGCAGTGATGTTGTAATTAAGATGGGCGAAATTGTTCTTTATTGCCAATTGTCAAATTGGACTGTTAATTTTTTTTTTTTGGTTTAGTTTAAATATTTTATTAATAATCAACAAATGATGGACCAACCCACCATACAAAAGAAAACCAGCCCATTCTTATTCTTGACCCGGCCCATCCCATAATTCATTTAGAAACATATACAAATAGTAGGGTTTCTAAATAGTAGGGTTTCTAAAAGCAATACTAGTTTCCAAATCCTAAAAATATCTCCGCCTCCTTCATTTTTGTGTCTTCCTTCCTCTTTTCTACGAATCGATCTGTAATTGCTTTAGGAGTTCAATCCTGGATCATCTTCAAGGTAAGTACTGATAATCCATTCTTTGACATCTCTACTGTACCTCATACTCTCTGATTATTGATTTTACTTGTGTTTCAGCTGCATTCTCCAGTAACTAAGATAAAGCATATATTTTGGTCAAGTAAGATGGATTTAGTCTTCCGCTTAAAGCTATATTATCCAAGTAAATTTCCTTCTTCATTTCTTCTGTTGTATTTTCAAGATCTACTTTGACTAAAATCTCTTATTTTTCCTCCGTAGATGTGGTACTGATGATAAAAAGGAGTTGATTGGCCCCACAAATGGTCAGCTTGTCTTCTTCCTATCAGGTGCATGCTGCTCCACTGTATCGATCCTCTCTTATTGCTGGTACTCCTTCATGGTAACTGTAATAGCTGAGAAATAGTACCTTTACTGCTAATTGTTGTGTAGATACTAAATGAAATCTTTTCATTAAAAGTTTCCTTCCCCTCTGTACCCCTTGACTTGTATGATTCTCAGATATGAACTCTGCCATTTGTCATCGTTTAGAATAGCTTTTCCTCTGCTCTGTAACTGTTGGAAACTTGTAATGATATAATCACCTGCATCTATAGCCAAATTTGCTAGATAATCTGCCAATTGGTTCCCCTCCCTGTATATGTGTTGATATTGTACTTGTTTATTCTTCATGAATCTGTGGATTTATTTGACTATGTCTGCTATATTCCATGGACAAGGCCACTCCCCTGTTAGTATCTTCTGCATAAGTAAGGAATCCATTTGAAATATTATCTTATTGTACTGAGAATTTGTACCATGTTTAGCTGCATAGAAAACTGCATAAGCTTCTGCTTGCATACTACTAACATAGTACTGTTGTTCTCCTTTAGCAAATAAGATATCTCCCTTCTCATCCCTCAAGCAAAATGCATATGAGCTTCCTCCTTCTGTACCTCTAACTTCTCCATCTGTGTTATACTTTACCCATCCCTCATCCGGTGCTTTCCATAATACTTTAACAACCTTAACTTTCATTTTTAAGATTCCCATCTCCTTAATTATATTTGGCCAGTCATTTGGAAAATCCAGTTCTGGCTTTCTAACCTTCAATAACATTCTCAGATTTCTTGTAACATTGTATATTATCCTCAAACCTGAAATGTTCTTGTTTTCATGCTTCTTCCTATTCCTTCTCCTCCACAATTCCCATAGAATAATTCTAGGCATAGCAAAATAGTATAGTTGTTCCCTCCCTTTTACTTGTGCATTCCACCAGCTTAAAATTGTTCATGTTAATGTCATATTTTGAATTGTAATACCTGCAAAAGAGGAAAAGTAGGACCAGGTCCTGTTAGCATAAAAAGAACTCCTGAAGACATGCTGAATTATCTCCACTGCTAGTTCCTCACAACACCAGCACTTAGAAGGGCCTTGTAAACCAAACCTCCTTGTTATACCATCTACGGGAAATTTTCTTCTCCATAACTTCCATATGAAAAAATATATCTTGAAAGGCAATCCTTTCACCCATATTCTCTTGAAAATATTGTTAATGCTTTCCCTATTTCTTATGTAATTTCAAGATGACTTCACTGTAGACAAACCTTTAGGTTCAATACTCCATAATGGCCAATTTTTCTCTACTTCTGATGGAGGTGTCACCTTCTTAAGAATATGGTCTGCTATCTCCTCTATGAATAAATTTCTAATCAGCTGTTCATCCCAGTTTCCTGCTCTTACTAGATCCTTCACCTTAGTATACTGTTCATGCTCCTCTAGTTCTCCTTCCATTATAGAAAATAGATCACCCTGCCCAGACCAATTATCTAACCAAATATTAGAATTTCCTTGATTCAGTTTCCATAGATATTCCACCAGATCCCTAGCAGTAAGCATCTTCTTCCACACTTGAGATCCACCTCCCCCAGTTTTCCACATGACTATTTTTGGGTGTTCTTTCTTACAGTATTTATTAAATATGTAATCCTTCCACAAAGACTCTTTTGTCCTAAAATTCCACCAAAGTTTGCAAAATAATGCCATAGAAATATCACTAATTCTTCTAAACCCCAAACCACCTTCATCTTGTGGTAACAAACTGTTTGCCAATTTACCCAATGTTTTCCCTTTTCTCCAATTTTACTACTCCAAAAGAATTGAGGAAACATTCTTAAAATAGTATTCAAAACATTTAAGGGAGGACTCATTACTGATAAGCAATGTATAGGGATACTTTGCAAAATATGTTTGACTAAGACTGCCTTACCTCCATAAGATAGCAATTTTCCTTTCCAAGCTTGCATCTTACAAGAAATTTTATTCAGTAATTGATGATAGTAATCCTTCTTCCTTCTCATATAAAAGATTGGACAACCGAAATATATGAAAGGAAAGTCTCTTCTCATGATGCCAAGAGATTTTTACAATAATCCCTACTCCATTGGATACTCCTTTGTGTAAATAAATTGCACTCTTTTCCTTATTAATCTTTTGCCCAGATACTTCCTCATATTTATCCAATGTGTCAGTGACCAGTTTCAAGGTCTTTACCTCTGCTTTGCAAAGGATTATCATATCATCTGCAAATGCCAGGTGATTTAGTTTTGGGCTTCCTCTTGGCATACCTCAGCAACTATTATGAACAGAGGTGGTGACAATGGTTCCCCTTGTTTCAAGCCTCTTGATGACCTAAAAAATCCTTTTGGTTGACCATTCATTATTATAAAATACTAATTGTTTTCCAGTAATTTGAAGACCATATCTATAAGCACCTCTGAAAACCCAAATGTCCCCAATACCATGGTTAAAAGAAGCCACTCTACTCTATCATATGCCTTCATCATGTCAAGTTTCATAACCATGTTAGATGGTTTGCTTCTCTTTCTATTTTCAGCCATAATCTCCTGAACTAATAGAACATTTTCAGCAATACTTCTTTCCTGAACAAATCCTGCCTGTTCAGGTGATATCAATTGAGGTAATATTCCTTTAATTCTTTCATGAACAATTCTTGAGAAGATCTTGGTCACAAAATTACTAAAGATATAGCCCTCATATCAGAAAATATATTCACTACTAACTTTTTTGGTATCAATACCAAATTTGTATGAGTAATGAACCTAGGAAGCTGAAATCCATAAAAGAAAGCATTTATCATTTGTTGAATATCCTCCTTAATAATCTCCCAAGCATCCTAATAAAATGCTTCTGTCATTCCATCTGGGCCCCTGCACTATTTCTATTTAACCCCATGATAGCTTGTTTGACTTCCTCCTCCTCTGGTAATCTTATAATGTCCTTGTTTTGATCTTCTATCACCAGCTTTGGTATTTTATTTAAAATAGAGAAATCTTCTAGATCTTGCTACTTGGTAAACGCTTCTGAAAAAAAGTAACTGTTGTCTCTGCAATATCTTGAACTTTTTTCTTCCATTCTCCCTGTTAATTTTGAATTCTATTAATCCTGAGTCTGCTTCTCCTTCTTTTTAGAATAGTATGAAAAAACTTAGTATTCCTTTCTCCATCTTTGAACCACTCATACCCAACTTTTTGCCTCCAAAATTTTTTTTCCCTCTTAAGATGCATGTTTAATTCAGCATGAGCCTTAAACAAATTAGTTCTATTCAGTCCACTGGGATTTTTTTCAAATTGCTTCTCTCTTATCTTAATAATATCCTCCAGGGTAGCTATCTCCTGAAATATGTTACCAAAATGCTTTTTGCTTTACCTAGTTAATGTTGATTTAGTGGTTTTTAGTTTCTGCTGAAACACTATAAAAGGATTACCTGCAACCTGAGAATTCTAACTTTGTTTAATCACCTCCATTTATGATTCCTTCCTGAGCCAGAAGTTTAGAAATTCAAAAGGTCTTACTATTTGCTCACTTTCTATCCTGTATTGGATTAATAGGGGAGAATGATCTGATCCACTCCTGGTTAAATGCTCTACTTCCATCTTCTGAAATACACTTTGTATTCTATCATTACACAGAACCCTATCTAGACTCTTGAAAATACAATCATCATCAGTTCTTCCATTCCACCATATGAACTTGCTTCCTTTAAACTGAAATTCTTCCATATTACATAAATTGAGACATTGATTAAAGTCCTGTGACTCATTAAATGTAACATGAAGTCCACTCAGTGTCACGCCCCAAAATTTCATCAGGCCGGACTGGCACCCGAAGCCGAGAAGGCCCGGGAGAACCCGTTCAAATACCTGTACTTTCACTTACATGTCACCAAAAATTTGGACAAAACTTCGTTGCATATAGAAGGGTCTAATTACCTATATCAGCACAACACGCACAAATATAAATATATATAATACTTGACCGTCGGGGCCACCACATATACAAATATAACATCACTATATAAACTTCCATGACTTTACCCTTCCTTATGTCTACAAAGCCTCTAGGATATACATGACATAACTAGGGTCGGGACAAACCCCCGCCCACACATGACTCCTGTACAATAACAAAACATAAGGGACCGACTCGGAAAGCTCCGAAGCAAACTGGAGCTCACCAACAATAGCTGTATGACCTGGCTCCTATTTATACTGTGAATGAGCTGAAGCACCTGTGCCTGCAGCATGAAATGCAGGTCTCCCGTGAGGGACGTCAGTACGAAATATGTACTGAGTATGTAAAGCTGTAAATAATCATATGTGGTATGGGGATCAAGAAAATCAGACGCAGGTGAATAAATCATAATAGAAGTGAACCACACTTCATAAACAATTTTAGGATCATGTACATTATCTTATCATTAATCTGAATTGGGTTCTTGAATTCAAACACATTTGTGGAACGGTATACATTCGTTTATTTCATTCTTTACAATTATCATTCGCCATTACCTCCTCCTCCCGAACCTCTAACCACCTAACAATAATCAATACTGTACCGTACTGTGACCATTAGGCTGCCCCCAGTACATATCAACTGTAATTATATCAAATATCGGGATAGGCCCATGCTAGGCTTAAGCCCCTGAGCTACCACCCACACGAATATCAAGTAACACACATAAGAGATCTTTCCAATAACTTAGTTCAAAAGCTTTTGAGATTATTACATTAGTGTTCATGCCAATATAGTACCTTTGGAATAATGATACATCAATAGGAACCAAGTAATAGACTTTCTATACAATAACGATGTAATAAAGACTCATTGGTACATCAACAATGTGTTTCGGAATCATCAATATCACAACAATGAAATAGGAGCCTTTCGGTATATCAATGAAATATTTTGACACTTTATAGAATGGAAACAACTTCGTTGGTAATGTAGAACAATACATGTTTTTGGACAACCTCGGAATCTTACTTGATGGAACATTGGTGTTTTCATGCCAAAGAACATCGTTAGAGTATGCTTTACATACCTCGTTGTAGATTCGGATACCAATTCAACACAACTTCCCGCCTTTACAAATCACTTATCTACAATGAAATGTTTGGCATCTAGTATTAGCAACCCAACACCACAATTCTCTTCCATAATTCTGTACAACCAATATTTGCGAAGCATTCCAAAAACCAACTTGAACAATCGGTTTATATGTATATATATATATATATTCATCATTTCAATACCACATCATCACACCAAATCCCTTCACAATTCAACATAATCCAACTATGCACAAGAATAATCCAACATCATTTTCAATCATCTTTCAACAACAATCAAATAACATACTTCTTATGCTCACATGCATATATATATACATATCCATATAAATAACACCAACATAATTTACATCCTTACCATAAAATGTCTCTTTTGATTTCGAAGTCCTGTTGGCACAAATAAGGGGTGCTTCTCGAAGCCCTCGAAACGGTGAACACAACTACGAAATCAATTTGGATTTTCTACGGTTGAATCACAAGATAATTGGAGTTGAACTTAGGCTAGGGTTTCTTATTCTTCAATAATTTGGATGATAAATGATGGATATGAGGCTAAGTATATGTATATAATGACCAATTTTCGTCCATGAGGTGATGGAAAATGACCATATTTCCCTTAAAATTTAAGTAAATTCGAATCTATCCATGGTGGACTGTTTTGATAGGCTAAAGTAAATCGACCATAACTCTTTGCTCCGATATCGGATTTAGGTGAAATTGGTATCGTTGGAAAGATAATTCAAAGGAATTTCATTTAATATAAAGTAGGCCACCCAGTTCGTCCTGTACAAGGAGTTATGATCGTTTGAAGTTGACCCTAAAAATCTATTTTGAGAGGCTCAAGTAAAACGAGTATAACTCATTACTCAGATGTCGGATTTGGATGAAACCAATTGCATTGGAAAGAAGACTCAAAGATCTTTCTTTTCATAGATGGCATCTATCCTAGTTCATTATATTAAGGGAGTTATGATCGTTCAAATTTGACCCAAAAAAATAGCTGGCCTCAGTAGTTTGTGTGTAGGAAATTTTCCTGCACATTTACTATTCCCAATATCCCGGCCACCGTTTTATAGTTTCGAACGTGCTTGATTATATCCAAAATCTATCCGTTTTTGGAAATCCTTATATCGTTGGAAAGATTATTCAATAACCTTCGTATGGAACCATCGACGGGCAAATCCGGTATAAATAAAATAAAATAAAATTAATTCCATATAAATAAGACCAATACACGTACTTGAATACGCCAATATATGTACTTGAATACGGGATGTTACACTCAGCTTTTCCTCTTCACTTCTTATCACATTGAAATCCCCTCCAATGATCCAAGGCATTCAATATGATTCTGACAAATCCACTAAAGAATCCCATAATACCACCCTCTCATTAGCATTACATTTTGCATATACTAAGGTCACCAACATAGAAATGCCTGCATTCTGATTGGTCAACTTCAGTGTAAGTTGCTGATCTTCATCTCTTATTATACTACAATCCACATTCTCTTCAATAAAGGCCCATATCTTTCCAGAACCATTAAGAACTGCTTTCTTCATGCCCAACCTCCTTCTATACTCATCAATGTGTCGTCCGTCTTGAAAAGGTTCCATAATCCCAATAAAATAAAAGTGATATTTTCTCTACATTGTTATTAGTCTGCTAAAATCCTGCTGAGTGTTAACAGACCTTATGTTCCATATCAACGCATTCATTTAGATTTAGATTTTTCTGTATGACTTCTGGTATGCATTGTTACTGATTTGTCCTCAACTATCTTGGTACTATCTGATTTCTTCTTCTTCTTCATCATCATCTTCTTCTTCTTCTTATTTTTTCCATGCTTCTTCTTCAAATCTTCCACATGCTTAGGTGACATATTTGCTGCTCTTGCAATTTGATCAATGTTATCTTCCATATCATTCTCATCTAAGTCTTCTTTTGCACTATTACTACTCTCCAGCATGTTCTCAATCTGCATTGCTATTGGTTTTATTTCTTCAAGTACCATCAATTCATTTACTTTTTCATTAAAAATCTGCATCTGTATATGTTCAACTAAGCTATTTTTTCTTTCTTTGTCTGAATTCTGGTTATTTTTCTCATTCTGCTCTTGCTGACTACCCCTTTTGGCTCCTTGTCCTTCCTATTGTCTGCGCTGTTATTTTGATTTTATTGTTCAGCTCCTTTCTCAGCTGATATACTTACTTTTTGATCATTCTCTGTACCTCTGCCAAAACTTGTATTAACCCATTCTTTTGTATTCATCTTTGTTCCTTCTTTCTGGTGATCAGCATTAATAGTTCCCTCTATATTCTTGTTATTTTGCTGATTTTCCTCTTCACCTTGTAAGTCTTCAAAAACATTAGATGTCTGTACTTTTTTTTTCTGCAATCTCATTCACTTCACCCAGAATATGGCCAAATCTGTCCTTTTTATATTTATTTTTCCTTGTTATCCATTGATGATTGTTATTTCTTCCTCTTGTTGCATTATCAGACTTTTGTGTTTGACTCTCCTGCTTGTACTTCTCTTCTGCTTCCTTTTGTCCTTCCTTCTGTTTGACATATAATTCTACGTGTTTAATCCAACAACTTTCTTCATCATGTCCTTGTAGACAACATTCAGTACAGTATTTGGGCATATAATCATACTCAATATGTACCCATTTAGATTTAATTTCTCCTGTAGATTCATTCTCCTCATTAATTCAAATCCTTTGGGGTAGTTTTACTACTAAGTCGACCTCTACTTTCACTCTTGCACAACTGGATCTAGTGTGATTTTAGTATCCATATCAACCGTAAGAGGTTTGCCAACAGCTGAAGCAATCAAAAAAAATTGTATCTTTGGCAAAAATATTTGGGGACAGATCTGGCATTGAAGTCCAAGCTATTGCCACAGTGGTTTCAACATTTGGTTCAAAACATGGGTCCCATTTTAAAGTTCTCATTTGCCAATATCTACTCATGGATCCAATGTAAAAAGTTGTTGTAGACAGCAATTGAACATAATCCTCAAACGCATGCAGTCTTATTAATATATGCCTTTCATCCAATACCCCAATTGTGCATTGACTCTTAATTCCACATTGAGATGGAATAATTTTACGTAAAACTTCAATGTGAGGCTTACCATATGAGAATTTACCAATGATTGCATACTGTAGATTCTCCTGCATGATAAGGTTTTGCACCTCTGATGATTTCCATGTAATTGTAGGCTCTCCATGCATCATGATAATTGGTGTAGGAGGAACCCTAATGCAACTAATATCCACCACTTTCGATTTCAATAAATCCGCATATTTTGTATTACCAGCTTCTTTTTGAATGGATTGAATACTTCCCTCTTTACTCTGATTGTTGTTATTATTATTCGATGGAATAGTCTCATCGGATATGGTGGCCATATTGGCCGAAAAATTTGTATTCTGCGGCTAGGTTATAACCGGCGGCTAGGTACTGTGAATAGACTAGGGCTAATGCGTCATCTTCTTCAATAAATTAGACTGTTAGCTAACCGTACAATAGTACATCCGTGTCAATTACTACCTTTTTTTTTGCTACAGTCAATTTCTTTTTCACTCAACTAACAATTTTACTTTGTAACAAAAATATCACTCAATTAGTAGTAGTTATCTCAAAATTCATTCAATTTTATTTTGTAACGAAAAGTCATTCAACTATTATCCTTTCATCTACTTTTTGCATTTCATTTTATTTGATCCTTATTAACTTGGTACTCCCTTTAAAAATCTATATATATAATAAATCAAAGAAGTTAGCCTAAAATTAAGTCAAGTGGCATATTGAGAACTAGTCATTTGATATTTTGGCAACAAAAATCTATTTTGTTGGCAACGAAATTTATTTTGGTGATTATTTTGGTGAATAACCAATTAGTAATTTAGCAACTTATATGGAAAAAAATTACTATGACCAAAAAGTCATTCCAAAATAAAAAATATTTCAATAGAGACGCCATTCCTTAAAATAAGTGAACAATTAATTTCAACAACATAAATAATAATATTATAAAAAGTAAATATTTATGATTTTACTACAATTGAATAAATCACGAAAATATTACAAAAAATCAATTAGTAAATAGTAATCGTGTAACATATATGAATAAGATTATAATAATCAAAAAGTCATTTCAAAATAAAAAAAATATTATGAAAAAGATGTTATCCCTCAAAAAATATACACAATTAATTTAAATAATATTATTTAAGAAATATTTATGAGTTCACTACAATTCAGTAAATCAAGAAAGTATTACAAAAAATCAATTAGAGAATAACTAATTAATAATCAAGTAACTTATATGAAAAAGATTATTATGACAAATGAGTTCTTCCAAAAGTAAAAATATTATGAAAAAGATGTCATCACTCAAAATATATATAATTAATTTAAATAACAATATTATATATAAAAGAACATTTATGATTTGATTACAATCGACTAAATCAAGAAATATCAATTAAGAGAATAACGAATTAGTAACCAAACAACTTAGATGGAACAAAAATATAATAATCAAAGAGTTATTCCAAAATTAAAAATATTATGAAAAAGATGTGATCACTCAAATGGTAACTTTGGACTACAAAATGGAAGAAATTTATTTCAATTTATTTCAAGTAATTTTATTTAAAAAAGTATGCATTCATATTTATTGGATGAATTTTCATTCGATATATTTTAAGTAATCTATATTTAAAACAATATGCATTCATATTTAATAAAAGGCTTTTCACAATTAAGAATAACTATCAATGAGTAATTACACTATCATTCTATATTAGAAATAAATAAATGATAGTCTTGAATTTAAAAGGAGGGTAGATTGAAAATAAATAAATATTAAAAAAAAAATTACTACACAGAAAAGATCACGTAATGTTTATCCAAAATAACTACTAAAATTACATTGTCCTAATTAATATTCGAAGTCAAATAAAATTTTACCTTATAAAGTTATTATTTAATTGACCAATTATATAACCTTATATATGTCTGTAAGAATAATTTCGGATTTTAAAATAATCAAATTTGAAAAAGATACTTTATTTTTATGAACAAAAAATAATTAAAAAAAATAAATTATGTTATATAAAACTTTAAATGTGCATATAAATAAAATGAACTAGAAATAAATATTTCATAATAATAAAAATATCAATACAAATTTATAATAATTTTTATATGATAAAATGTAGGTGTGAGTTACTAATTAATTAGAATATATGCAATTGAAGTATTACCATAAAATAAATATTTATATGACAAAAAGTATTTATGATTTCATTCAATGTAAGTCAATTAAGGAAGCATGACAAAATTGATTGAGAAATATAAATAGAAAATGAATAAGCAATTAACAATTATATACATATATATGGAAAAGAATATTGTACCAACGACAATTAATCTAGAAGTTCTAATTCCATAATAATAAAATCAATTAGTAAATAGTAATCATGTATCTTATATGAATAAGATTATAATAATCAAAAAGTCATTTCAAAATAAAAAAATCATGAAAAAGATGTTATCCCTCAAAAAATATACACAACTAATTTAAATAATAATATTATTTAAAAAATATTTATGATTTTACTACAATTTCGTAAATCAAGAAAATATTACAAAAAAATCAATTAGAGAATAACTAATTAATAATCAAGTAACTTATATGAAAAAGATTATTATCACAAATGAGTCCTTTCAAAATTAAAAATATTATGAAAAAGATGTCATCACTCAAAATGTGTATATAATTAATTTAAGTAACAATCCTATATAAAAAAGAACATGTATGATTTGATTACAATTGACTAAACCAAGAACGTACCAAGAAATATCAATTAAGAGAATAATCAATTAGGAATCAAACAACTTATATGGAAAAAAAATATAATGATCAAAGAGTTATTCCAAAATTAAAAATATTATGAAAAACACGTGATCGCTCAAATGGTAACTTTGGACTACAAAATGGAAGAAATTTATTTCAAGAAATTTTATTTAAAAAATCTGCATTCATATTTATTGGAAAAATTTTCATTTGATATATTTTAAGTAATCTATATTTAAAACAATATGCATTCATATTTAATGAAAGGATTTTCATAATAAGGAATAATTATCAATGAGTAATTACACTAACATTCTATATTAGGAAATAAATAAATGATAGTCTCGAATTTAAAAGGAGGGTAGATTGAAAATAAATAAATATTGAAATTTTTTTAAAATGAATATTACTACACAGAAAAGATTGCATAATGTTTATCGAAAATAACTACTAAAATTACATAGTCCTAATTAATACTCGAAGTCAAATAAAATTTTTCTTTACAAAGTTGTTTTTTAATTGACCAATTATATAACCTTATATATGTTTGTAAGAATAATTTTGAATTTTAAAATAATCAAATTTGAAAAAGCTACTTCATTTTGATGAACAAAAATTAATTAAAAAAGATTAAATTATCTTATATAAAAATTTAAACGTGTAGATCAATAAAGTAAATTAGGAATAAATTTTTCTTAATAATAAAAATATCAATAAAAATTTATAGTAATTTTTATATGATGAAATGTAGGTGTAAGTTACTAATAAGTTAGAATATATGCAATTGAAGTATTACTATAAAATGAATATTTATATGACAAAAAGTATTTATGATTTCATTCGATGTAAGCCAATTAAGGAAGTATGACAAAATTGATTGAGAAATATAAATAGAAAATAAATAATCAATTAACAATTATATACATATATATGGAAATGAATATTGTACTAACTGAAATTAATTTAGAAGTTCTAATGTCATAACAATTTACCACTATATCAAAAGGTTACACTTAGTAAAAGCTAATTAATTCCTGCCATAACAAGTTAGAGAAGATGAATTTTACAAGTGATTTTTGCCACAACTTATCTTGTCGTGATAATCGCTAGAATCTTAATTAACTGTGAGTATTGTTTTAGAATAGATTTTTCTTGATTTATCAAGTCAACTAAATATACAAGTTATGTTACATATTCATTTTATTTTCTATACGTTTGGTGAAAATTTTATGAGCCAGTATTCATGTACTTTATGTTTTATAAAAAAAAATATAATTTGTACTCTTTGAAAATTTAAGTTAGTGATCTTTTAATATGTCATACATTTTAAAGACTTATAAAAAAATTTTTTAGTCAAAATGTGCAATGAGAATTTTAGCAATAACATAAAAATTTACAAGTTATACATTAAATATGAAGATACTAATATTGATATTAGATAGTTGATTTTCTTGCATTGCAAATATTGTTGCTTTATATTTTAGTGAGATAATAATATGATTTCAAAAATTAATAAACTATGATACTAAATTACTAACCCATTATATTTCTATATATTAGGATTAACACTTGATTTGTCTATACTATATTTCTATATTTTATGATTAGCAATTAATTTGTAAATTAAATTGTGTGATTTTAATAGTATATTAATTTTTTTTAATATTGTATTAGGAATGATAGTTAAGTGATTTTAGTAAAAAAAATGATAGTTGTATAACTATCTATGAAATTTACCCGACACTAGGATTACTATCTCAAAAACTATATATCGAACATCAAAATTTGGGTGAGTATCTTGCGGCTGATGCTCAATAGACAATGCTCAAATTCAATAAATCAAATACTTATGAATATTGATTTTTTTCAAATTCATTATATTTAAATTCTCACTGCAAATATTATTGTACTTTTACGTAGCATATTGCACTAATGTGAAAGTAAAGGTCATTTATCATTTGTTATTTATAAACATTATGCTACAAACTTTCTTATTTTTTTGTTTTAGTTGATATAAACAGGCAATGAGTTCAATCATGTTTATATTTATATTGTAACTCCAATTTAGAATATTGTAGATATTCTGGAGCAATAATTAGTTTGATCTACTTTGTACAATATAAAGGATAAAGATGAATAAGATTAATATCTTATTGTACTGATGAACATGAAGGGTTAAGTATTAGTTGAACGTTCTAAGATGGGAGGAAATTCAATTTCGATAGTGATTAATATTTATAATTTCATTCAAATTGAGTAAATTGAGAAAGTATGATAGGGTTGATCGAAAATAGAGTTGAAGAGTGAATATTCAAACCTATGAAGGACTAAACCATTTGTTCGAAAAAATAATATACAATAAGATTCATTAATATTTTTTGGTCCATTATCATAAGAGAATAAGTGAACATTTTAAAATTGTGTAAACAAGTTAGGAGAGGGAAAAATGACTATTATTGAGACTTTATTCAAGATCGTGCAAAGGAATACAAAATTTATTTTAAAAGAAAAATCTATTAAGAATGAAAGAGAAGGGGAAACTCCTTTCTTCCTTTTGATAGAGGGTGCAAATTAAAATATTTAATAGAAAAGAACTTAAATTTCAAGATAAAATTTTGCAGATCTTTCATTAGTTCTTTGTTTTTCTAACCAAATTTAGAACTAAGTCACTTAACTAATACTAATAATTATGTTATATATGCATTTTCTTTTATAATTATTTTTTTTTTCACAAAATAAATCAATATAAATCACAATATTATCTAATATTCTCAAATAATTATATTACAATATAATATTATTTACACGCGGATACTAACTTTTGAAAAGAAATGTGTAATTTTTATGTAATTAATGATATTAAGTTTAATATTTTAATAGTTATTTTTCGTATTGCATAAATTTATTAATTTCAAATATGTGAACGATTTTGAATAAATTTTTTATTATATAAAATCAATAAGATAATAGTTTCTATAATTAATTTCATTTAATATCGACTACGCATCGCGCGGGTACTAATACTAGTATATTTAATAGAGGTTTATTTTACTAAAGTTGTCTTATTAATTATGCATTGAAAATATAAATTTAATTATATACACTTTACATAGTCATTTAATGATAGGGGTAATATTGAGAAAACATAATAAATTTCTTTTGATTTTAAAACTTAGACAATTAAAATAAAATAAATATTTTTAGCAAGAGAGCCAATTAATATAAAACGGAGTACAAAATCACTCAATTAATTTAGCCGCTATTTTCGGTAGATATAATTTATGAGGAAATTTTTTAAGCCAAATCATTTATTTTTCAAGAAACATATATTTTTTCATATCAAACACATCCTTGATTTAATTATTTGATATTAGAATTTATTGATCCTGTTAAATTAGATTTGCTATGTAGGACCCATAGGGTGTTTTTGGTATGATGGAAAATATTTTCCTGAAAAATGTTTTCATGGAAAATAAATTAATTTTCTACTTATTTTCTCATGTTTGATTGGTGGGTGGAAAATATTTTATGGTGTTTGGTTGGTGAATAGAAAATATTTGTAGTTGTTTGATTGATGAGAGGAAAAAATATTTTTTGAAAAATACTACTGAACAATTAATTAGTATATCAAACAACTCAACATTCTGTCGGAACTAATTTAAGCATAGCAAATAATACCAACATCGAGTATCAAAATATTACAAGAAGCTAAAATTTAAACAACTATTACTTACATAATTCAAGCTTCCTAATCAATTTCCACAAATGCACAAAAGAGAGAAGTTTGGAAGCAAATACATGATACATTATCAAAAATAAAAGAACGGAGAGAAGTTTGGAAGCAAATACACGATACATTATCAAAAACAAAAGCGTGCAAATAATAGTTGCTTCCAATTCCTATGAAGATAAACCAACCAATAGGTGTCACTATTGTTGTTGCTTGAATCGTTCCAACCACACCTTACGAAGATTTTGATTTTTGACCATGAATGTCTTAGCTAGAGTGTCGCTTTGCACCAAATAATTAAAAGCATCACCGAGGAACTCTTCATTATAATCTTCCATTGCCATAACTTCTTCATACAACTTTGTCACATCTAGACGACTATCAACCATTCTACCGATTGCCATTGCCACTTCTCCAAACTTTATTGATATATCACCAATGACATCTTGCATCTCAAAAGAACATTTTCTTTTGCGACTTGCCTTGATTTGAGAAGCTTCGGTTTCTTGTACATCTTTTTCGATGGATGGTCCTTCAAGGTCATTATCATTATCTTTCTCAGAAAAACTATCAAAATCTATATCTTCGAATGATTTAGCACAATCTCCTTAGCCCAATCATTTCCACACACAAGAGACATTTCATCAAATATTTCGATTTTTTTGTTGATGAACTTGTCATGATTGGGATGTGCTTACAACACAAAGATTAGAAATGAGATAGAGAGGTTTTCAAAAGACCCCCGGCTCAAAATAGAATAATGTTCAATATAAAACAATCTAGACAAGGCATAGTCAAAGGACAAAATATCATAAAATACAAGGAATAGTCAAAGGAAAAAATATATAGAAATCAACATATTTTGTTTGTACAAAAGAAGAGGCAGATAGCATAATAGTTTTCAATTTTCATGATCATCAATTGACCATTACAATTTTTTGGTTTACATCTCCACTATAAACGCTCCCTCGTGTGCTACATTTCACCTCTTGTTGATTAGATAGAGTAGTCTTGCAGCAGAATATATCATCAAGACAAAAGCTATTTCGAGAAAAAAAATGGATAGAAGTCAGCAAGATTCTATAGTTCGGGATAGGCTAGTTTAAAATGCAAACTTCATTTATCTACTTGTTTAGAAGAATATATATCATTGCACTTCTTCATAAATGCTCGAGGACCCCAAATGAGTTTCATCTTTTGTACCTAAATAGGAAACAACTAGAATTCCAACATTTTCCCAGCAAAAAAGATAGCAAGTACAATTGGAGCAAATTCTAGAAGATAATTTGAACTTTTGAAGCATCTCCAAGTATAAACTTGAGTTAAGAGTATGAATGCAGTATGTGTTATGACATTTTTCACTTCCCAGCACCAAAATTTTGAACTTTCCCCTGCTTTCAATAAAATAATAACATATAGGGTTAATGTATTTTCATCTTCATACAGAAGAAAAGGTTGAAAAACTGATACAGCCTCACACCATATGCGTTGCCAACCTAGATATTCAATACATCATTGGTCAACATCTCAAACCAGATTTTTAAAAGAAAACTAACCTTAAATCCATCAATGCAGAAACATTAGAAGGATTCAAGAGTGAGCGAAAAATCTCAAAGGCCTAAACTCAACCTACTAATGGCAAGCAACAAAGCAAATAGGTCACAAACATAGTGCAAAATTATTAGATGAAAAATTTACTCATAACTCACTCTATCTGAATACAAATTTACTCATAACTAAAGACTTTTTCAGGTTATTGACTGGTTCAATTCTGGCTCATGAAATGATGCATGCATGGTTGCGGCTTAAAGGTGGATCTTTTATTTTGATAACCCCTGAATGTGATATGCTTTTACATATTTACGATTCTGAAGATAATACAAGCAGCCAACCTCTATTATCTCATAGCTGCTCATGTTGACATCCAATTTTGGCTCGCCCTTTTTTCTTTAATTACTTTTTCGATGCTTCTTGACGCTAAATAATTTTTTAAAAATTAAATAATAAATGAGATTCACATTTTTATCTCTATTTCTATGAATTTTAAATAATAAAAGAGGATTTATTTTTCCTATCGTATTATAAAACATTTTAATCAACTATAATAAAATATTTTAACATAAAAAAATTTAAAAAAATTCTTTTGATAATCGCATTCGCATTTTTTTAGGCGATATGGTGACTATATATATATATATATATATTGTTATATAAAAGAAATATTTTATATTTTATTCCTATTTTCAAATATATCTTATATCCTTATTTGTACACACACATATATATACGTATATTTTGTTAATATTTAACCGCAAAAGATATTAAGTCGGACACGTATACAAATCATGTTTGTGATTTATATACGTTAAGACTAAAAATAATTTTAGGACAGCATGAAGCATCAATAAAAATTAATTTCAGTAGAAAAAGAGTATTCAGGCTGACAATAATCCAATTTTTTTTATTTTTATTTTTTATTTCTCTTTTATTATTATTATTATTATTTTTATTTTTAATCTAAACCCAACTCTTATTTTATAAATTTCTACAAAGAGCCCAAAATTAGCCCGAAATTCATTCCAATTTCATTCAAATAAGCAATTTAATCTGATCCGTTGATTGCTTCCTAATTCAAGGATCCCGAATTTTCTGTTGTGTGTGTATATATATATATATATATATAT
>NC_061117.1:104082079-104095884 GCF_002878395.1 Capsicum annuum
AGGAATGTTTAACTCAATGTGGATGCGCTCCTAAACTAACTCTTTACCTTTGTATTTTTTTAAATTTTTTTTCTTTACCCCCAAAAAAGGTTGATCGTGTTGACAATCGAGCTGGCTGACCACCCTTACTTCACCAGATCCAAGTCATCGACATTACCTCGACGTAGTTGGGCTATCCAAGGAAGAAAAATCACTATGTATGATCCGACTACACCTAATCCAGTAGGTACAAGGAATGTCACAGTTATCAGCAAACCTCCTGAAACTTCTGAAGCTAGAGCTGCTATTCAACATGACGAGCATGTCACCCGTTTGACTCGAGAGGTCGAGGATCTGCAGGGAGAATTGAATCGGGTTAAGGACTTGACTAACTTATCCATTACACTCCAAAGTCAACCTCCTAAATCCAGGAATACTGCACCAAACCCACCACGTTTTCCATCACTTGATTCACCGATTCCCAAACACTTTCCTACTCAGCATCCCCCGTCTACAGATAATAATTCACTTCTGACCGCCTAAAAAAATCCACCGAATCAACCACCTACCTACACCCCTCCACAAAGTCATCCACCTACCTACACTACCTATGTCGCTCTTCCTAATCCACCACTTGTTGACCCACCAAGTCAACCTCCAGTTCATATTCCCTACGTTTCTCCACCTGCTTATGCTTATCCGCCACCCACAACTACTCCTTCAACTCAACCAAGCCAACCACTCATTAATACCCCTTGCAATGCTCCACCACCTCCAATCCAAAATGCTCCTATCATACAAAATTATCTCGCCCAGTATATACGAGGGGCACATGTTGCCATACCATACGCGCAATATGTTCCTCTCGTATAAGCAGGGGAAAGACAAACCTTTACCAACCCAATAATGGTGAAGTTCCAACCTGAGGTGGACCAATACGAGGAAATAGAGAAGAATACCAAGGCCAAAGCCGACAATGATTTAGCAAGAGAGGTTCGTGAACTTAGGGAAACAATGAGAAACCTCTAAATTACCAGGGAAAGCAAGAGCCTAGAGTATGATAATCTCTATGTGCAACCAGACATTGACTTGCCCATAGGATACAAGCCGCCAAAGTTTGATTTGTTCAATGGAGTTGGTGACCCTCATGCAGACTTGAGGGCCTACTATGACAAGTTGGTGGGAGTAGAGAGAAACGAAATGATCAGAATGAAATTGTTCATAAGAAGTTTATTTGGTGAAGCTCTCGCTTGGTACATACAACAGGATCTTCGTAAATGGCGTGGGTGGAACGATATGGCGCAAGACTTTATAGATCCGTTCAAATTCAACACTAAAATCATACCAGACAGGTTCTACTTAGCCAAGTTAACAAAGAAACCAACTGAGACATTTTGCGAGTATGCACTGCGATGGAGGGTAGAAGCAGCTAAAGTCCAACCACCAATGAGTGAAGGTGAAATGACTGCCACTTTCATTGAACGCCAAGATAATAGTTTGTACTATGAAAAAATGATAACCATGATGGGGAAAAAGTTCATGGAAGTAGTTAAAATGGGAGAAATCTTGGAAGATGGGATTAAGTCGAGAAGAATCTAAGACTATACGACTTTGTAAGATGCAAGCAAAGAAATTCAATATGGTTTTATCAACGAGAACAAGAAGAAGAAGGAAGATATATCTGCTTTCGTGATTGAATAAGGACATAAGCCAAGTCAGACCCCTTTTTACTTGAATCAACCACATCAACCCATCTATCCTTGAGCCCCTACTTTTCAAACTCCGATCCAATCAACCTGTCCAAGCTCCAACTCACCAAAATTGTCCACGTGATGCACCTAGGGCCCATCCAAATTCTAAAACCAAAACCACTCATAACTATACCAAATTAGCTGAATCATGTGCTCAGTTATTTGAAAGGTTAAAAACAGCAGGCATGAGACAACCCATTGAAGGAAAAATCCCAAATCCTATTCCAAAGTGGTTTGATGGTTCCAAGCGTTGTGCATATCATTCTGGAATTGTTGGGCACGACACTGAAGATTGTTATGGCCTTAAAAATAAAATTGAAGCCTTAATCAAGGAAGGAGCGATTCAACTTGCTGTACCTCAGCCCAATATGAGTGGCAACCCTCTACCGAACCACGAGAATGCCAATGTGAACATGATAAGTACCCAAGAAGATTGGAATTTGAAAGGGACCACTGTACCAATTGAAAAAGTTAGAAGATATGCACCGTCAATGATTATCCCAAAACATGCACCAACTAAGGATACTGCTACTACCGAAAAGACACCAATCATTTGGAATGCTGAATCAGAAGAAGCTTGGAAGAATTAGACTTACTCCGTACCTGGGATCTTGGTAGATTGAACAAGCAGTAGTTTTTCTTGAAATACTTTTGAAATAGCACGATTCTAAAATTGAGGCTTAATCGTGCCTAAAATTTTATGTTGTCCCGCCTCATCTTTTGAAAGCTTAATTGCAAAATCTATGAATGAATTTTTTATTTTCTACGACGTATTACTCTCTATTTTTTACATATAGATTATCAAATCTGCCAATTACGATCGTGACACAATGAAACAAATAATCAAAGTCTGATTTCAAGGAAGACTTCGAAGCATGACTGGGAGTTCAAATAACCGACCAAAGAACATGACAAACATGAGAGTGCTTGAGCATAAAGAGTACTCATTCAAGGAAAGTCAAGACACTACATAAAGGAAGACTTTAGATAGGTTTTATGTAATATAGTTTTCATTTATCATGTACTTACAAACTACGTTTCGACTAGATTCTCTTGGCAGGATACGTAGGCAGCCTACATAGGGTTCGGTCTTACTATAGAAAAAAAATCCAAAATCTCTCACTTGTGATAGGAGAACTACGCCTGACCTGATTCCCTCGGCGGGATACGTAGGCCACCCGCAATCTTCGGTCACACTAGGATAAAACTAGAACTTCTTCCTTATGTAATTTTGAACTACATACGGCCTGATTCCCTAGGTGGGATATGTAGGCAACCTATAGCAGGTTCGGCCCCTTTATTAGAAAAACTTCAGATCATTTTATGTACCTTGAACTACGTTTTGATCTGATTCTCTCAACGAGAAACATAGGCAACCTGTATAAGGTTCGGTCTTATCAAACCAAAAGTTATATACCTTCTACACCCCCAAAATCGGGGCAGATTTTGAAAAGATGTCAACAAGGATGATTGGATATTGTAAGATAGATTTGACTTGGGCTACCAAATAAAGAGTAGAAAGATAAAGGATATTCATTTTGTTTCAAAAGTGTCATAGTCTAAGATTGGCAGAAGTTTTGAAAACTATACATATCTTGGCATATATGTATATATATCCTTTAAAAATTTTTCTTACAAACCTTTTACTTTTGATTTATTTGCCAAGTCTCAACGGAGGTCACAAAGGGTTGAATAGACGAGATGAACGAAAAGTCAACGAAGTCGAGTCTCGAGTCAACATGAATCAACACCCCCTCCCAACTAAGAATTTTTCTTTGAGCGTAGGGACAACAAAGATGCAGGATGACAATGCTAAGTTGAAAAAAAGGCTACCAATCATGGCCATGAACATCATTTGGCCCTTACAAGGAATTACTCATCAAGGACAAATTTTGAAGACCAGAGAACAATACTCAAGCAATCAATAACACCATCTCCAGCCAAGCAGTCCCACTCATTTGATTCTTTACTTTGCTATCTTATTTTGTAATTTATTTTTTCCATTTGGTAATTTCGCCTTGAATTCTTGCAGGAATCGATTTGGTGTCTTCGAAAACAAGCGGATATATCATTGGGCCATACGACTCCTTCATTATAAGCCACACAACTTTATTTCTTATCCATCATCTACTTTACTTTTACCTCACGACTTTATTCAATAACTTTACTCTAAAGTTTTCTTTCAGGAGTTACAACAATCAACATCAGTCTCCGAAGACAACCGGAGACTAATTCATCATGAAATCCCCAAAGACAACCGGAGGATTTCACAACAATCAACATTAGTTTTCGAAGACAATCGAAACTCATTCATCCCAAAATCTCCAAAGACAACCGGAGGATTTCACAACAATTAATATTTTGTCCTCGAAGACAATCGTAGACACCATCATCATCTAGTCTTCATAGACAACTGAAGACATCATGCATCATTAACTCTCCGAAGATAATCATAAGACATCATTGAGTCCTTGGAGACAAACAGCGGCCTCAGTTTATACTAAAATTTTTTAAGACAACCGAAAACTTCATTACATCATCAACATAAGCCGAGCGGCTACACTCTTACTTTACCTTCTACTTTACTAATTATTTTAAATTACTTTACCAACTTTAGCGACTTTACCTTAAATCTTACAGACATCATTGATCATCAAATCTTCAAAACAATTGGAGACGTTATGCACTCTCTGAAGACAATCAGAGACATCATTCAGTCCCGTAGATAAGCGGAGACTTCATTCAACATTAAAACTTCTGAAGACAACCGGATGCTTCATTACAACACCCGTAAAAGTCGAGAGGCAACATTCTTACCTTACTTTTTCTTACATATTTCATATTTTTTTATTAAACTTGTAGTTTTATCGTGAGTTTTATTTTTGACAGGAGACATAATTTGAGATAATAAAACATACACCACAACGGAACTACCCTCTTAGCAGCAAAGTGGGGCAAGCTAGTGGAATGTCAAGCATCCCTAGCTACGTCAAGGATTTCAGCAAAGAAACTCAACTCAACTCGACTCAAGTTTTCATTTCAACTTTTAGTATCATCACCCAGTGCCGTCTTAATTCGACACTAGGGCAATTTTTGAAAATCCACAATCTCCTTTTCTCTCAAAATCCTCAGCCAATATTATTATTCCAATGCCTTCTCATTCCTAGCTATCCCCAAACAACCATTCAGGGACAAGTGCACTCGTGTCCACTCCATTCGTGGTGAAATCATCCTCGAAGAAACTCCGTGTCACAATAATTCTACACTGGGGCAAAATTTTGATGTTTACCAAATATTGCTACGATTTGAACTAGAAATGGCCTGATTTCTCATAAAATTCGAGATATGTAGGCAGCTTAGAAACCGAAACCCTGCCATAATCTTTCAAACACTTTATTTTGCTTGAGACAAAATTGGTTATGTCAACATGATTGCCCAAAGATTTTCACACAAATCTTTGGTCACTCAGGGGCAACTGTTGACACCCAATTTTGCTTGCCCTTTTTCCTTTAATTATTTTTTCGATGCTTCTTGGCCCTAAATAATTTTTTAAAAATTAAATAATAAATGAGATTCACATTTTTATCTCTATTTCTATGAATTTTAAATAATAAAAGAGGATTTATTTTTTCTATCGTATTATAAAATATTTTAATCAAATATAATTAAATATTTTAACATCAAAAAATTTAAAAAAATCTTTTGATAATCGCATTCTCATTTTTTAGGCAATATGGTGATCATATATATATATATATATATATATATATATATATATATATATATAAATATTTTATATTTTATTCCTATTTTCAAATATATCTTCTATCCTTATTTGTACACACACATATATATACGTATATTTTATTAATATTTAACCACAAAAGATATTAATTGGACACGTATACAAATCATGTTTGTGATTTATATACGTTAAGACTAAAACTAATTATAAGACAGAAGAAAGCATCATTAAAAATTAATTTCAGTAGAAAAAGATTATTCGAGCTGACAATAATCCAATTTTTTTATTTTTTATTTTTATTTTTTATTTATATTTTATTGTTATTATTATTATTATTTTTAATCTAAACCCAACTCTTATTTTATAAATTTCTACAAAGAGCCCAAAATTAGCCCGAAATTCATTCCAATTTCATTCAAATAAGCAATTTAATCTGATCCGTTGATTGCTTCCTAATTCAAGGATCCCGAATTTTCTGTTGTGTGTGTATATATATATATATATATATATATCATAATTTATTTTGTTATTTTTTGAACTGGTCCGATCAAAATCGGACGGATAAAAAAAATAATCACTTTCAAATCAACTTTTTCTTTTTACATTTATATATATACTATTATTATTTTTTAAGATACTTGATCGTACGGATCAAATTAGTCAACAATATAGCAGAGACACGTCTTTTCTCTAGAGAAACAGAAGCACGCGTTTGTTTCTCTTCCCAAGAGTCACCGATCTTTCACCATCAACTTTCCCAAAAAATGCAGAAAAACAGATGACCCTCCTTTTTCTCTGCTCCCCTCTCTTCTCATCTCCCCCAAAAATTAAAACCCTAGCTGCGCCGTGACAGCAATAGCTGCCACCCCTGCAAGATTCCCCTCCCTTTTTAGCTATACTAACCCGTGAATCCCTTCAAGATCAGAAAATCAAACCCAAATCGGTGCTTCAATGGAAATTTTATTTCAAATTCGCATTAAATGTACAAAATCATCCAAACTCGTGAAGCCATTTTCAACGTTTGAACGTCAGAGATATCCCTTTTGATTTGACCATTGGTTCCTTTGAAATTTTTGATTCCAAATCCGAACTTTCAAGTCCGGATTTGCCTATATGTACCCGCTACTTTATTCATTGGAGGGTTTTTTTTTTGGTTGAAAAAAAAGAGAGATTGAAAAGATAGTGAACTTTCAAAAATTGACCAAAAATATTCAAAAAATACTCGTTATCAAAATCAAATACTTGTTTCTCTCTGTTGATTTCTTAATTTACTTATTGTGAACTCGAGTTTGCAAAGTTTGAATTTGATAGCCAGAAAAATCCTTGACACTGAAGCTCCGACTTGCTGCCCGACAAAAGGTAAACGTCCGCCCTTTTATTTTTCCATCGTCTTGTTTGACCCAGTGAATAAATAATTTGCTTTAAGTTTCAAGTTTGTGTTCCCATTGTTGTTTACTCGGACCAATTTGCTTCAATGTGCGGCTATTTCACACTCACAGTATGCAAGAGATATGCAAATCCATTTTTTATTTCTCTTTAGTTTTTGACTCCTTCATGTGGTTTGGTTCTGTAAATAGATGATTTTGTTCTAGTCTTAAGCTTAAGTTTTGGTTGTTTTCCGTTGACCCTGTCGTTAAAATATAATTCTGACTTTTGAAGTGATGTTGTGTGAAAATATATGCAAGTCTATAACTGTGAACATTTTATTTTCCTTGGTCTCAAGTCTTGCTATGGCGTTGCTTCGAAGATCGATTTCAAGAATATGATTTTGTAAATTTTAATCTTTAAAAAACTTATTTGTTTCAAGAGAGACTGCTTTGCATCCTAAGTGTGAATCTGCCGTTGCTCTTAAATTTCAAATTTTGTCTGCTTTCATTTCACGTTATTTTGGTTCCATGAACATATTGTTTTTACTCTAAATTTGATCAAGGTTAAGCTATTGTTTTGTTGTTTGATTCTGGAAGAATGGTTTGCTGACTGAAGAGACTTGGGGTGTGCCTCCAAATGGTTATCTATTTCTGCCATCTTAACGTTAATAGAGAAATGGCTAAGTTTTTGGTTTGTTCCAGAAGGATACGTCCAGTTTTAGTTAGTGAGGGAAGAATTCCTAAGTTGTCCTCCGACTTTTTGAAGTATGAATGTATATGTCTTCTCAAGTTTGACAAATGTGGTCTCAATAAGTTTCTTTTAAACCTTACATGTCTCAAGTTATCAAAATATTGTTATGCTTGTCTCGGTATTAGAAAAAAAAACTGATCAAGTGTTTAGAGAGTAACTTTGAAGTGTTCCTCAGGGTGACCATTTCCTTTTACTTATGCAGATGTGATTATGTGCCCCTTAAGTGGAAGTTTAAACAAAAGTTTTTCTTTTTTCAAATAAATAAATAAATGAATTTATCATTAATCCCCCTTCTTTCAAGAATTTAGTAAAAGTTCAATTAGGATGAAATATCACCCCTTGATATTTGATATTTTATGCTTAGACATATTATTAATTTTGCGTATGGTGAAAACTGTATAAGCTTCTTAGAGTGTCGGTATTCATTTGGATTTTGAGTATTCATCTTGCCTCAAGTGTGTTTTCACTAAAATTATGCTCTTCTCTTAATATGTACCTTATTCTTTATTTGATTAGCTACTAATCTTTATTATTTTTCTTTTATGTTACATGTACACTCGGGAGTTGGATTTTCCATCGAAACTCATTTTGACCCAAAGATCGGGTCAACGGCTATAGGATTACCAACACTCGAATCTACATCGCTAGGAGTCATTCGCCTCAATAGGAACTTATAGTATCGAGTTCTTTACCTTCCTTAATCACTTTATTATTTGTACATATTTTATTGACCTTTGTATATATTTGGATTATGAATTTTTGTTTGGTGTGATTGAATTAAAAACTAACGGTAGTATGATTTAGTTTTTGTTTAAGTTTTAAGATGTCTATAATTGATTCTCTTTGGTTAGCCCTTTATATATTCAACGCTTATATATGTAGTAACCATTATTTTTATACTCATGAATAAACTCCTTTTTAGAGCAAAAGAGGCAAATTGTTGTTTTAAGGGGGCTCTTAGAAAGAAAATACAATCTTCTCGAAATTGGACAAAATGGTTAGTTACTTTTTATCATTTTAATTGAAGTTCTTCAAATAAATCAGCAAGCAACTTTAGTTAGTCAAAGCTCTTTTCAAATTGGAAAAATTACTCACCTATCAAAAGTTGGCTTTTACACAATCTCATGTCGTTCAAATATTTACCATATTCAATATCTATTTTTTAATATTATTTTGGGTTTCAGATTTTTAAAATCTTCAAAACAGAAGGTATATGCACGCAATTACACTGTCATATGTAAGATCTATTTTTACTATTCCTATTCTACTATTACTATATCATCATTTACATACTCTATTAACTCTATTTTACATATGCGTTTTACTATTGTATTTTAATTACCATTCAATTTCAAACTATTGAGATTTCACCATTTAATGAATTTTCATATACTTTCAAAAACATGTATTTATATTTATTTTCTTATAAGTTTTCATATAATTTAAAATTACATTTTTTCTTTACGTTATAATAATTTTATTTTCATATTTTAACTTTTACATTTTTATAAGCTCATAAGATTTTTTACTCTCTAACAAATGTTTATTACAACACGTCCTCTTTGCATGTTCTAAAATGTACATATTTTGCAATAACCATACAATTTCTTATATATGGTGGTGTCACGTTTTATATACCTTGAGTTTCTTTTCCACAAAAATTATAAAGTCTTTTTTTTAATCACCATTTTAGCAACGAATAAAATAAATAATTTTCAAATATTTTTCTAAAACTAGGTTTAAGGACTATCTTCGGATAGGCTCTGAGGGGTTCTTAATACCTTCCCCTCAAGTAACCAAAACCCTTACTTAGAATCTTACTGATTTTCGCAGATGAAAAATAGATTTTCCACATCATAAAAATGGTTTTCCTAGTTTTCCCTTAAAAGTTAGGTGGCGACTCAAAAACAAAACGAACAATTTTTATTTTTTTTTAAAAACCAGTAAGCGTCGCTACGACCACTATACGTTACGGACTGTTTTGGCCGGTCTGAAATGGGGTACGACAACTCTGTCATTGAGAATCATGATATTATCATGTCTCTTAAGAAATCATAAATGGATATGCAAGTCGGTGATATCAAAATATACTATAATTAATTTTCACTAGCTTTAGATCAAATAAGTTCAACACATGTCGCTGAGACACACCATCTCTAGAGACCATTTGTTTTGAATGCTGGAAGTCAACAACAACAACTTACCTAATTTAATCCTACAAGTAGGGTCTCAGAAGGGAAGTGCGTACGCAAACCTTATCCCTTCCTTAGAAAGGAAAAGAGGTTGTTTCTGATAGACCCACAACTCAAAACAGATGAAAAGGACGATAACAACAATACACAGGAAGAACCAAGAAGAAAATACAATAATTTAGTCTAAGAGAACAACCAAAAGAATTAAAAATCTAAGAATATGAAAAATACAAGAAGAAGACTAATAATCTGGGAATGAAACAGCAAAACACTTGACTACGTACTAATCTACTATCCTAATTCTCTAAGTTTTTTCATATATCGTCGCGTTACTAATTAAAATATCCACATGTTTTAGCTCAGTATTGATCCGTAGATGATCTGAAGAATAACAGTTAAATCTTCAGCATAAATAACTAATTTATTACTACAACAGGCATCAATCAACCAGCCAGAGGGGGGACTCATAGGTAAGACCCCCACATGTAAGAAATAGGAGAACATCAGGGTCTAAAACTATTGCTTACCTGAATATGGACCGCATAGACTTCGGGACTGGCCGTAATCATCTTTAAGTTGTCATCACTTTTGTTTAGTAGAGTTTGGATTGAACTCCAAGTGTTTCTTATTATTTTAAGATGATTCTCCACATGCTTAGATGAACAATCCATTCCTAGTTGTTCGTTAATGGCATTCAAAACACAATTAAATGAGTTGGCCTTAAACTGATTCATCGATTTATTCCCTTGCTTTATTTCATTGGGTAGAATCTCCAACATCAAATATTCCATTAGTTTTAACCACCTAAACTGCTTCTCGCCTTTTTTTTCCATGATTTACTGTTATAAGTCAAGAACTACGTGAACAATTCATACTCAACAGAACACAAATACAAATTAGCAGAAACCTGTGAACTCTACATATACCAAATAAAAATAGTAGTAAAAAGAACACCAAAGCTAATAGAAAAACAATCCATAAAAGTATTTCTTTCATACAGGATCGGGACAATTACTACAACAATAATAAGAAATAAGAAAATATCAAAAGCAAAATCAAGCAGCATTGTCTATTTAGCTATCAAAGTTTCTTAATACACTAAAGTCCCTCATTCCTTTGCCTATCATAATTTACAAACATGGCATGAGCAATTGCATCTTTTTTTTATGACCATTGTCTAGCTTCTTCGTGCCTTTCTCTTTATGTTTGATAGCTTTGACTTCCTTGAGAATTTTGAGTAATTTGAGCATTTTGAGGTTGAATTACTGCTTCAACATCTACTTCTTATATTATCATGTCATTTGGCTCCAAATCAACTATGTGATTATGTAAAATGCACGGCGCTAATACCACATTCACTTGTGTCTTAAAGTCCCAAAAAGGTTCATTGTCAATTACACAAAATCGTCTTTTTAGAATAGCAAAGGCATATTCAACCGAGGATTTCAGTGATGCCTGACGAAGATTGAACTTTTTTCATTTTGGGAAGGACAATCACTATATTCTTGCAAGTGATAGCATATTCTACGATAAGGAGGAATAAACCCTTTACGAAGTCCATATCCCACATCTACAAAATAGTATTTATCTATAAAGATAACTAAAGTTAATTAATATACTTTGTTCACCTACGTTTGATATAAACTACTTTATATTGAATAAGATACCTTGTGGCATTTGGAAACCATGTGGTCTCTCCAATGCATCATTTAATATGCGAGAATCATGTGAAAGTCCTTTCCAACCAGCAAGCACATATGTAAACTTCAAATTAAAGTTAATGGCGGCTAATACATTTTGTGTTGTTGTGCCTTTTCGACCACTAAATCTATTTTGTTGTTCAATAGGGATAGATGCAAGCACATGTGTTCCATCTATTGCTCCTACACAATCCTATACACAACTTAAGTTAATAATATATAGTATTTTTAACAAAATATCTTAAAATATAAAATTTTAGTATGTCACTTACGGTAAACCAGGGATAATTCTGATGGTTTTTCATTATCTCCGGTTGGACGGTTCTATCCGGTGATTTTATAAGGATTGTATAGAGCTTCAAAACTGCTTGAAGCACAGTGTGGAAGCATCGATGAATAGACTCGATTGACCTATAAAAGTGTGATCCAATCTTCTGAAATCATTCATTAAAACCAACAATCTCTAAAAATATTAGCACTTGTTCTTGAACAGACATATTTTTGGTTGAACACAAGAAACTATTCCTTCTAAGAGCATTGCATAGTTCATAAAACACATGCTTACTTATTCTTATTTGACCTACACCGTGAACATCACTTCCATTCAAAATACTATTCATGTAAAATTATCTTTCTTGATCTTTATTAACATATGGTTCTCTAGGAATGCTACTTTCATGTTCGTAGGCAACAATTATTGCAACTCCGGCAGCTAAAACAGATGTAGCTGCAACTCCAATTATTGCATCATTGTTATCTTGGTTAGTCGAACCCATCTGTTGTAGTGACCAATGTAATTTCGTTACATTTAGTTTATTATATACAACAACAACAACATACACAGTATATTCACACCAAGTGGGGTATGGGGAGGGTAACTGTACGCATTCCATACCACTGCCTTAAATGTGAAATAGAGAGGCTATTTCCGATAGACCATTAGCTCAAAATAAAGCAGTTTAAGTTCAAAATTCAAATCATCAAAAAAGAATACATTGAATCATAACAATTGGTTTAAGTATGCCACAATTACGTAATGCATATTTTTCTTCTAGTACTATTTGGGTTAATAATAATAAAAATAATAAAATTTATTCAACATGATAGAAAAATTATGTAAGAAACGAAAAGAGTAAGTCTATTTTTCTCCCATAAACTCTAACCCACCAAATCCAATAACATATAGATTTTTGTTTGTACTGTTTTGGATAATATAGAAGAAAAATTAAAGCTTTTTGCCCAAAAGTCGAAGTTGGGATAAAATAGAAAGATGAAACCAGCTCCTCCTTCTTGCGATAGAAACTAGCTCCTCCTTCTTGTGTAGTGGAATTATGTTCAATTTTTACTTGTAAATATAATGGTAGTATTAATATAGCAACTCAAGTCTTACCAAGAAATAGACCCAATCAAGCAAAATTGAACTCAAATCAGAAATTTAAATTTTAATTTTTGCACAAAATTGGCCTCAAATCAGAAACCCAAACAAGCAAAAAAGAAAAAATTGCAGAAATTTTTTACCAAGCACCACAAAAGAAATTAGTTATGGATATACCTTTGAAATTCTTGCAATGGGGAGAAGAGATAGAGGGGAGAAAGCCCTAAATTTGGAGACAACAATGATCTATGCTGGTAGTGTCGATTTTGTTGGAGGTAAAGAAGAGAGATACGCGTATAAGCACTTTTGTCTGGAAAATGACTTCCCTTGACTTATTAGGGAAGTCATTTTCCCTCAAAATAAGGAAAACAAGTGGCTTTGAAAAATATTTTCTAAAATTTTTTTTACAACCAAACATGGGAAAATGGAAAAATGTTTTCTAGAAAACATTTTCCATCATACCAACCACACTCATAATGGAGAAACATTTCCAAAAAACTTTTATTATGTCCATAACTCGAGCTCGAAATCTCTCACTAAAAAAAATGAAATCTCATTCATCCCATTATATATCCCTAACTAATTCGATTATACTGATAGGAGAAGAGATGCCGCAATGGTGAAGTCAATAAAACGTTTGTTTTAGGTTTTTAAAATTTTAAGGTTCCAAAAAATTTAAATAGTGAATGTTTAGGATTTTAACTTCACTTAAGAAAATATTGAAGATTGTAAATAAAAAGTTACAAATTTTATATTAAAAAACTATTTACCTTTTGCTAAAATATCTTAAAACTTCGAATAATTTGTAGGGGGGTGCGCGGATTTAATAGGTAAAATAGATTTAGTAGGTTTCTAGTGAATCTATTTTTATTAGTGCGTGGATATTTTTTAAATTTTGTTTCAATATCTTTTAATAATTTACTTTTTTCGTAAGATATATTCATT